>NC_136486.1:176655490-176850490 GCF_053919585.1 Euprymna scolopes | reverse complement strand
TTTTAATCTTAAATGATTTATTTCTATTCACTATCTCATTTATTTTTTGGCTCTCCTTTGGCTATAGGGTTTATTAGTAATTATATTTGTATTGATTATCTATACAATTTATAATGGACATTTTCAATTTTCTGTTTTATAATTAGATTTGTTATCGTTTGACTAGTAGAATGAATGAGTGACAGAAGCGAGAGTGCAAGGCATTGCATGAAATAAAGGAGGTGCAAACAACACAGACGGAAAAGTAATAGGTGAGAAGTAGATGACTTGTTGAGTGACTTGCAAATTATCACTAGAAAATTATAAAATCTTTTAATATAACTCAATCCCAAAACTAAAGACTATTTTAACATGTATAATATATGATCAAAATATGCAGGAAAATACCTAGGAAAACAAGTGTTGATTGACCCAGCTTTAGTGTGATAATACATTGTCTTGGTGTTGGCATCTTTCAGTCTAGAAGCTGGTGGGCTTGCACTTGTAGAAGTGGTTGAACACCGTCTTCTGTGGCTGAATAAGTCTATCTTCGATCTACATTCTCGGTTGCAGACGTCGCAGGTGAAGGTTGATGCTTCGTGTTGGCGGTTGTTGAATTTTGTTAACTGACCTTCCTGAATGGTCTTTTGGTTTCTGCCCGTCCTTCAGCGGGCCTTTCGCTATTGGTTAGGTCTTTGTTACCATTTGTCTCCAGATGTTGCAGACTTTAGCTTTGGGCTTATTTGGTAGGGTCGACATCACATGCTTTCGTGTCGCGTTTGCACACGTCGACATAGTTTGATACGTCGATGAAACGACAAATTTCCCCTTTGCCAATAGTGAGTTTACCGTAAAGAACGTCATTTGTCCATGCGATTCACAGCGTAGGCGTCTTTGGCGAAGGAGGGTGAACATGGAGGGAATACATTATTAGCTCATATATTATGTATATACTTTTAGATTTATGGAAATCGCTCTGAACATAAAACCACTTGATGTAAGGAACTAAAAGTACAAGGTGGAACTATAAAAGTTGTCATCCTAAAGAAAACAACACGACAGGTTTATTTTAAAACTTTTATTGAAAAAATCAATTCAGATAATTTGATTATGTAGTAGAGCTGACATCTATTCAATGTAATCGCCTTCAGCCTCAATCACCGCCTTGATACGGGTTCAGAACTGGAGTATATCTTTTCCACAAACGCCGGCATGAACTCGGCAAATACACAACGGATGGCAGTGATCAGGCTGGCTTTGGTGTTGTGGGAGGTCATGTTGGTGATGTTTTCGATGTATGATTAAACGAAGTAGTCAACCGAATTCATGTCGAGGGAGAAGGGAGCTAGTGAGAGAAAGGTACAAAGTTGTAGCACTCCTTCTGAAGCCAAGCCTGGGTGTCTTTGGACTTGTGGGCCAGTGCCGAGTCCTGCTGCCACACCCATTGTCTGTCAGCAGCCACGTGATTGCACCAGGGTATCACCACACTCTCCAGCACATCCAGGTACCCTTTGGTGTTGACTCTCAAGCCAACTTCGAAGATGTGAAGTGGCATGATGTGACACTCATTTAAAACCAAAACGAAAACCATAACCGTGGCTGGAAACTTTATTGAGCTTTGAACCATCTGGATTTCCAATTTGAGGGTGCTGGCAATGGTCCTGGTGTCATGAGTTGTGTCTCGCTCGTTGAACATTGTGTCACGTTCAGACCTAACAAAGAGTACCTATCGCTCTAGGGATTTGTACATGACTGGCCAATTAGTAGATGGTCTGCAACAAAAAAAAACTAGTCTTCCTTAAACGGAAATAGAATCTAGAGCAACAATTTAATCGTTCCAACCTGAACTACTCAATATCAATAACTAGTCAACAATAAATTTGTAATTATTACCCCTTTGTCAGAAACATCGCATATGGAATGTAAGAACTAAAGCACAAAATAAGAGAAGCGAGAGTTATTATTAGGCTACTGAAAGAAAATTCCAAGCTCTATTTTACTCCCCTTAAAGCAGAGCACAATAAATTATTATTATTATTATTATTATTATTATTATTATTATTATTACTATTATT
Organism: Euprymna scolopes; assembly: GCF_053919585.1. Taxonomy (NCBI): domain Eukaryota; kingdom Metazoa; phylum Mollusca; class Cephalopoda; order Sepiida; family Sepiolidae; genus Euprymna; species Euprymna scolopes. The sequence continues at coordinate 176,848,436 of NC_136486.1, read as the reverse complement.
ACTATTATTATTATTATTAGTAGTAGTAGTAGTAGTAGTATTACTATTATTATTATTATTACTACTAGTAGTAGTAGTAGTAGTAGTAGTAGTAGTAGTAGTATAAAAGAAATGAAAGAAAAGTAATCTACAGAGAAACGTTTGTTTTTGATCCTCTAAATTGACGAATTCTTTCAAGAATGAAGCAAACTTTTCGACTTACCTGCTATCAATATTTTTATACTTTATACATCGGAATTTATTACCGATATGATTTTTGCGCGAGTAACATCACTAAACAAACAACGCATTTGTCCCATGGAACCGAGAATAAACAAGGAATATGGGAAAAATGCATCTAAAACCAAGCTTCTATCTTTACATCATCAACGTTCTGATCCCCATCTGGCATCAAGTTAGGGAGGCCTCAAGTTTTGACAGGCTTCTGGGCTTGACCTTTACTCCTGATCTTAAATGAAATACGTACATCAAATCTGTTGCTAAGGCCGCTGGAAAAATGGTCGGATCCTTCTATCGATCCAGTAGATATCTCACTGCTGATGCAATTCTCTATCTATATAAGAGCCAGATACGTCCAAGGATGGAGTACTGTGGCCACATATGGACAGGAGCTGCTAGAAAAGACTTGTCCTGCCTTGATAGGGTTCAAAATAGACTTCGTGGCCTGGTGGGAGATGTCCTTTTCTCTTCGCTGCAACCTCTGTCTCACAGAAGAGATATTGCGAGTTTGTCTCTGCTTTATCATTATTTTCATGAAAAGTGTTCGACTGAGCTTCAATCTATGGTCTCCCATCGCCAAACTTTCACAAGAAACACTAGACTAGCTGAAAACATTATCAATAATTTTCCCCACTCTTTATCTGTACCTAAACCTAAACATAGATTCCATGATCAAAGCTTCTTTCTTGGAACTGCACGCCTGTGGAATTGTCTTCCGTTTTCTTGCTTTCCAGCTTTCTATAATATGGTTGTGTTCAAGTCCAACGTGAACAAATTTCTGATGAGCCGTTCCACTTAAATTAACAAATTTACCGAACTGCCATTACTATCGATTACTATATTGTCCTTTTGACTACTCTACACTCTTTAACCCTTATCCTTGAGTGGCCTATCGGCCTTGATAAGTGGTGACGTTTATGTAAAAAAAAATTTTTTTTTTACATAAGAATCATTTGTTAATTTCAGTCTGATGAACTGAATTAACCGTTTGTTTGATATTACGTCTGCAAACATTAGCATCTAGAAAACAAATTAGATAATACATAACATATATAGATTCAATTGGCCTGATGGTTTCCACTGGAAATAAATCATGGACGTTTCTGTGTAGTTTAATTGCCATAGATATATTTTCATATTATATATAAATATATAAGTATGTATAGGAAGCGAGTGAAAATTGGCTTCTGTGTGTATATCTGATAAATATATTAGATGGGGGGGACAACCGGTTTTAATTGTTGTCACTTTGCCGAAGACCATCTTTGCTTATAACTGTGTGATTTTTTAGCTTTATTATTAAGACTTTGTTGTTTTAACCTTTTTCATGCATTTATATAGTATATCGCCTCCTTTCGTTTAATCATTTACGTTGTTGTTGAAGTCCTGAGGAGACCAGTATAATCATCGAAAGGTTGATTAATTCGCGTAGGGTTTTTCTGGTGTTTTTTATATAATTCACTTATAAAATCTATATATATATTAAGCATTTCTGAAAATATTTGTTTTTAGTTTAATATATCTGTACTTGTTATATATATAGTTACATTCCAAGATCCAAATATTTATTTTTCATGCAAAACAGCTTCTCCAGTATGTTAAAATCTCGGTACATTTTTAAAGATTTGTTTTGTTATGCAAAAACAAGCGGTTATTATTATGTAAATACTGTCTCTTTTCGTGTATATACTCTTCAGAAAAAATAGAAATTTTTGCTTAGATAGAAAAATTGCACGACAACAGGAAGAAAAATGTTCATAGAAGAATCAGCTGTGTTTGTTCCAGCAGCCGGAATTCAAAGAGACAGTATTGATATTATTATTATTATTATTATTATTATTATTATTATTATTATTATTATTATTATTATTATTATTATTATAATTATTATCATTAATTACTAATACTACTACTACTACTACTAATAATAATAATAATAATAATAATAATAATAATAATAATAATAATAATAACAACAAAAACAACTGTTTGCTTCACCATAACGAAACGGACCTGTGAAAAATGCCGGGAAATTTTAACTTGCTGGAGAAGCTGTTTTGCATTTAAAATAAATATACTGTTATTCTTTTATATATGCTCTGTTATTATATTTAACATATATTGAGCTTTTAAACAAAAATAATTGGTATACACAAAGAGTGAAGTATAATTGAAAAAACATAGTTTACCAAAGCAACACACATACACACACACACACACACACACACACACATATATATATATATATATAGCACATGTTGTTCTTCTTTATCTAATGAAACTTCAGTGCTTATAGGATAGTGTTCAATCAGATTTAGAGTTTTATTGTCGTAGAAATTCCTATATGTATACAAAGATTTTTGGTTACATATGTGCGTATATGTTTCAGCTTCATAGGGCCATTTTAAAATGTATACTTTTTAAAATGGCCCATCTGAATTGCCAATGAAATCGCATTTGAAATATGTATGCAAATATGTAGCCAACAAAGTTTGCATAAATAAACGAATCTATACACACATGCATGTACACACACACACACATATATATATATATATATATATATATATATATATATATATATATATATATATACCTATGTGTATATAGATTCGTTTATTTATAAAAAGTAATATATATACATAATATATATATATATATATATATATAAGTCTCAATGTTGATATTCATAGTTTTTGAAGTTCTCGTAATCAGTTGATTTATCAATAGCTTTATTATCTCAACAATGCATTAGCAAGTTTGAGTATGTATGTATTAGTATATGCGTATATGAGTGTGTGTGTGTGTGTGTGTGAGAGAGAGAGAGAGAGAGAGAGAGAGATATGATCGACTAGTAGTCTGTACTGAATTTTCTTGTTGGTGGCAGTGCGCTGTTCCAGACCCTCGATAACTTGTGTCGCACGCCATGGCCAGAGTATTACTCAAAAAAACTCGAGTGGTCCCTCCTCGGGTTGCAAGATTTATAAAGACGAACAGAACGTGTGATAAGAGAAAGAGATAGAGAGTGGGAGAAGGGGCGAGGGGGGAGATAAAGGTAGAGACAAAGAGAAAGAAAAATATATTGGAAGAGATATAGATAGATATAAATATACAGAGAGAAGGAATAGATTAAATGATAAAGTAAGAGCGAGGGGGAAGTACTTCCTGTCTCTTCTTCGTTGTCGTTCTCCTTGGCTTCGAACCCCGCGTTCTCATGGCGTTGTTGGATTCTTCTGAGCCGCTCCCATTGGCCCAGTCGACCAAAATTTCAGACTTCAATGATTATTTCGTAGTTCAATAACCGAAACCAACCCTTCTTCGCGAACCACTTTCTTGCTTTTACTAATTCTGGACAACAAAATAAATTACTAAAACACTGGTAACAGTTACAACAACAACAATCCGATTCATTGACACAACTGCAGAAACAAAAAATTACTACAAATTCGATTGGTTTTTCATTCGATTGGTTACAATGGATTAACATAACAGCTGAATGTGATGATCGCCAATCACCATTTCGATCTGTGCTTGTAGAATGATCACGAAAAACATTGGATAACGTTAATCGCGAAATTAACATTTTTTACCAAAAAATTAAAGCAAGGTGTTCAATTCAATGTATAAATGTAAGTATATATATCAAGAAAGATATTAGTTTAACGGTTTTTACATAAGAACTGTGTAACAGAAAACACAATAACAAAAATGCATATTTATCAATCGTTTACTGTTAAATGAAAGTAAAGTGTTTAGATAATCAATTATTTAGTAACGTTGTATTAATGCACATAAATACTAAAAAGATATGTAATACATGATATTGTTTTATGATGTTATTATAAAAACCGTATTCGTGAACTAGAACTACATCTAATATACATGCATTTATATGTATATATACAATTATATTTCGTAAATAGTATACGATTATAATCTAAGATATATATGGTCTGCGCAATTAGGGTAAAGTGTTAAGATACCAATTATTTATTAATGCTATGTATATATTTGTTTATATATATATATATATATATATATATATATATATACTAAAATTTTATATAGGTATAACATTATATTATTTTATGATATTTTTATAAAACGAATATCATGAACTAGTACTATTTATTTATATATATATATATATATATATACAATTACATCTACGATATCTTACATGAACAGCAATAATAGTAATGATTTCTATTTCAATTGTCTAATTTCTTAATTTTTGCTAAAATTGCTTTAAAATAATTAATAATTTTATGTTATTATTTATTTACGATTTTCAAAATTAATTTTTCATACTGAAAGAAAGTCTTATTAATTAAAAAAATATATTTATCGAACAGAAAAACATAAACTTCAAAGTGTTTCTGTTTATATATATATTTTAAGTTTAACCATTGTTTATCATTTGATAAACTACCGTATACTTCAATATAATTGTATATGTATTTATGTTATATATATAAATATATTTTATATATTATACATATATTATACATATAATATATATAATTATATATATGTAATAAATAAAATACATAATAAAATGAAAAGAATCATTAATAATAATAATTGTAATGAATAAAATGTATTTTTGTGTGGTTTTATAAGGTTAATGGGGCGAGATAATTTGCTGTATTTCCGCTTGTATTGTATGGAGTCCGTGTTATTGAATTGAAGTAGAAGTTTATTTGAAAGCGAAAGATAAATCCGAAAAGACAACAAGAGAAATGAGGATTAAGATAAAGACAATGAGGCAAGAAGAAATTATCAACATTTCATTCAAATCAACAGAATTGTTTTTGTAATGAATGATGAATACCAGTTTCGGGATTAAAATCCATCGGAGATAAAATGGTGTAGTTTGGTATTATATGATATTATTTATTTAATATCATATCATTTAATATCTCATTTCTGCATCTTTTAAAATTAAAATAAATAGCTTTACCAACATTAAGGACATATGAAAAAAATATCCCTTTAACGAAGAAAAATAAATGGTACATCAAAAAATGTACATACGTCCATATAATATACATGCATTTAGTTAAAGCCAAGTATATTTCATATATTGCGAACATACAAACAATAGAGGAAGACTACTACAGTCAATAAAACCACGAAGTGACGAAAACGGAAATTGGTAATACTAGTAAACACACAAAAGAGAAACTGAATCCGAGCAACAACAACAAATAACAATATAAATATTAATAAAAGGAAATCTATAAAGCAATTTCAAAAACAAAAACTAAGGAAGGATAAAAAAGAAAAGTGCAAAATGTATTGCACCGATTATATTATGCCAACTAAAAGATTTCATGGCGAAAATTCCTTGGACCTCAATCAACATTCACCGGAGACAACCTTGGATATACCTCGAAATAAGTACCAGAGAATAAAGAACGGTAAGTCTATTAACAAAACAAAAGAAACACTAGAGATTATTGAGTTAAATATGTAAAACCGTCGACAACAAAAGGCACATTATGACGTCTGCGTAAATCGACAATAGAAGTCAATTTTGTCCTCTTCTCTCGAACGTCTCGAATGTTGAGTGTTCATTCCCCACTTAACATTGCTTATATTACCACTTGAGATTACTATACTTACTGATTGTCGTTATCAATGAAAACTTCCGTGTATATAAAGATGTTCCATTAAAACTTTTTTTTGTTTATCAATGGGAAAATGGAATTTCACTTTTTATTTAGCGTTTCCATTTCTTGTTTCACATGGACATGAATAATAAAAAGTTGGAATAATGGACAACACTGAAAAGGACGTCGCTCTGAGAAAGGAACCATGTTTTTATCTATTAATTTTAATTTAACCACTGAAATATAAAAGCAAATAAACGAGTGCGTAAATATTCGAGTTCGTAGATCGATTTTAAGATAATCTAAATTTATAGGAAAATCAACGTATTTCAAATCAATACCGTATTTTGAATTCTATGTTATCATGGATTTAAATCAGATATTTATGAATGCACAAACTCACACTTTGATTTGTACATATTCTACATTAATAATATTACGTTGTATTCATATAGATGTAATGATTAAAATTGATATCGAAACTCTATTTAGAATTTAGAACATATAAAAACATACATATATATATATATGTGTGTGTGTGTATGTATGTATGTATGTATGTATGTATGTATGTATGTATACTAAAAATTTATATAGGTATTACATCATATTATTTTATAATATTATTATTAAAACATAAACATGAACTAGTAATACTTATATATATACAATTTTATCTACGAAATTGTGTGTGTGTATATATATATATATATATATATATATATATATATATATATATAATAAATGCTTCACTTTTTGTTATCAAGTAAGATCTTGGACTTACGTCATTGGATAATTTACCTTCCACCAGACTATCCATTCAGGTGAAATCACCTTTTTCTTCACCATATTCCCTCTGCTTTAATTTTTGTTATCAAGTAAGATCCTTGACTTGCTTGCGGTATCATCAAATACTTTTGTATGCGAAATCCGATCCCGCATTTTGCTAATTCCTACTCTCTGATGAGAAGGAAAGTATTTCTTCGAAACTTCGCGGATTAAGGACTATCCACTTATTAAGTGTTTCCTTTTCAGATTAAATATGTTTTTAACTCTTTTTCAAAGTGTTTTTAACATGTTTTATTAACTATTTGCTCTTATATATATATATATATATATATATATATATATATATATATATATATATATATATATATATATATATATATGATGAAAATCCTGGAAATAGTCTTCCGACAAAATAGACAAATAAAAAGGAACAAACCGTATTATGTGTTCATCAACGTTTCGTCTTTATTTCGAGACTTCCTCTTTTTAACACGTAATAAAGGCTTTCATCGAGAGGAAGTCTCGAAATGAAGAAGAAACGTTGATGAACACATAATACAGTTTGCTCCTTTATATATATATATATATATATATATATATATATATATATATATATATATATATATATATATATATATATTAAAACATATTTAGCAAATTTCTTTTATTGTAAAATTCTTAAAACTAAAGTTTTCTAAAGTAATTCCAACTCCAGAAATTTAGTTATATAACCGTGTCACACTTTTTCACGTAAATATGGTTTTGCTTTGGACTCTGGTCTTTTTCCAAGATTTCAAGATATTTATTAATGACGATACCAATATCAAAAATACATAGAACCATACATTTATAAATATACTAACTTATTATTAATTTTAACATGTGTTCAATATTAGTATATAAAATTGCGGTTCATTAATCGACGAGATAAATAAAGATAAGTTATAATATACTTTTATTTACTTCTTAATTCATTTCAGATTCATTTGTTGACAAGAATAAAAGTTAATAATCTAAAAGTGTGAGTTCCGAATTTTTTGTCGACCGAATTTTTTTAACACGTAATAAATGCTGAGTTATCGCCAGAAAAAAGGAGAAATTTGTTCAACGCTAATTTAGTTTTGCAAATAATAACTTTTATAAGTTGTTTTCAAAGACTAATTTATTTAATACTATTATTTGATATACTATTATTATATACTAATATTATAATAATATATATTATACATATTATGATTATATAATTATAATATATATCATATAATATTTTTATATAATATAATTATATAAAATTATCATATACTCTTATTGTTATTTACTATTAATATTATACACTATTATTACTATATACTATTATTATTATTATTATTATTATTATTATTATTATTATTATTATTATTATTATTACAACACGACACTCACAAATGTTCAAAGTATCGTCAGTGGCAACTTAAGATTTACTAATCCGTACGCAATAAAATTTAAAATAAAACTTAAACAATAAAATTTACAATCGCAAATTTCTCGCTTTTCTAGCAATCATCTGTAGATTGCAGATGTGTTTTGTGTCAATATATATGAATTATTTACGACTTTTCGAAATATAAATTATTTCATTAATAATAAATTCCCAACAATAAATCAGTTCTTGTAGAAATCGAAGGCTTGCGGCCTTCAGTCTGAGGCTTTAATTGCTGAGCTATTTGGACTTTCATATGATTTGAACTTAAAACAATACCTTTAACAAAATAACTATAGCTTTGGAGAGACGTCATAGATTTATAGTTTAAATTATGTATCAAAACATGAATTCAAACACAAGAATAGACAAATAAATGAATTAATGGGTAAACATTAGTTTCGTATAAAATCAGAGTGCTCAATTACTTGTGCAGAGCGTATTCATGTATTTCAATTTCAGTTGTGATTACGCATTCACATATTTTTCCATTTATATCATTTTTATCGAAACGAAGGCAATGCAACGCAACTGAATGAAACTGATTGTATGACAAAATTATTCACACTTTCAAAACATTGATTTAAGAATAATTTACATTTCGTAGCTTTAGCCACGCAGACCGAGTTTCCAGTGTCTTTGAGAAATTGGAAGTATCAATGGGAGATCATGCTAACATATAGTGGCAATTGAGATTTATATATATATATATATATATATATATATATATATATATATATATGTATATATATGTATATATATATATAATCTATTATAGGGGTAAGCATACAAACATTATTTGTCTACACATTTACAGACATATTTCGGTAAGAATCATGAATACAGAAATATTATCGGGCGAACACCTTTTCTTTATCGCTGCATCTGATGGATTACCATAAAGAGGAGAAAGCGAGAACGATATATATATATATATATATATATATATATATATATATATATATATATATATATATATATATATATATAATGCTTTATGTATCTACATAAATTTTATGCAGCAATTTTCAGTATTTACTTCGATAGGGCTCGATATGTAAATAGAGCTAGGTAGTAAGTTTGGAAAATATATATGGCAATTTAGCTACATTGATATTCCGCATTTTATTATCGTAAGAATTCGTCAAACTATTGCAAGGAAACTATGTTGCTACGTGATTTTATATATTTTGAATGAGAAATTATATAAATTTCTTGATTTTGAACAAGAATGCAATAAAACAAACAAAAGATTTTCTTCACATTCCTCAATATCTACACAAAATTCCAGAAATTAATTTAGACAACGGTAAAAATTAAAAAAAATAATTGTAGTCATATATATAATGTATATACTACATACAATTTCTTTATTTACACGGAAATAAATATCCTGATCTCCTTCAACTCCTTAATATATATACTTCTAATTAACTAACATTCTCGTTAACGAACATTTTACTCTTGAAAAAGCCCACACTAGATTGGTGAAATAGCTAACGTATATAGGCACAAACTAAATTTTGTATTTAGATAACACCACACACAAAAAAAATGAATAAATAATAATAAAACAATAACCAAAATGATAACAATAACTATAATAAAAATAATTAAATAAACAAATACACAAGTATAAATAAAGTTTAAGTGAAAAACATTTAGATTAAAACTAGGTCAGTTCACAACATAAAAACTAGAAACGAAATCCCCGAGAAAAATGGACAAAAAATAGGTAAATTAAAGGTCAAATTACCCTTGTTTGATGATTGTGCACACTTTAGCAAGGACAATTATGTGTATGAATAACAAAGAATCTGATTGGCTTACTAGCAAATCTATTACCATAGGTAATATATAAAAACACGTAGCAACATCGATTCAATGCAATAGCCTGACGAGTCTTCACAATGATGAAACCCGGAAAATTCTGTGTAACTTAATTGTCATATATAGTTTATATATATATATATATATATATATATATATATATATATATATATATAGTTTATATATATATATATAGTTTATATATATATATATATATATATATATATATATATATATATATATATATATATATATATATAGCAAAAGTACCCGTCGTTGACTGGGTTCAAAAACAGCCTACAGAAAATGGACTCTGATTTATGAAAGTGTCATAAGTTATGAAGAGGAAGGGTTGTAAAGAGATAGCTTCGAATTTGGGGGTATCAAAACCAAAGCAAAATATGATGAAAGTAAAAATAAAATAGATAACCCCCATATTTTGTTATACCATACTTCTTCACACTGAAACACTTATCACAGTATTCGGTGGATCTATATTAAAAAACCTTGTTAAACTTTGTGGCATATTTCCATTCTATGGAGGTCAGTTGCGAACGAACACCCCATAATTTTATTATACCATATTTCTTCAAACTGAAACATAATTATCAAAGTATACTTACGCAGATAGATATGAAAAGTCTTTATTAAAGTTTGTGCCTATTTCCACTCTATGGAGACCAGGCGCGAACGCAGACCCCACAATTTTATTATACCATCCCTATTTAAGTTAAAACATACTTATCAAAGTATTCTTATGTACATCTATATCAAAAACACTTGTAAACGTTTTTTTTTTTTTTCATTTTTAATTTTTTTATATCCATACTTTGTGGACCAGGCGCGAAGGCAGACCCCACAATTGTAATGAACCACCGTTCTGCCAGATCAAACATACCCATTCCTGTGTCTCGATACATCTTTTATCATTATATAGAATCAGTTTTTTAAAATAGTCAACCATATAGGAGCCTATTCTTGTCCAGACACACACACACACATTCAGCTTTATATATATATATATATATATATATATATATATATATATATATATATATATATATTATTTTCAAATATTTGAAAATAATTTCTGACGAGGACGCTTCACAGAACGTCTGAAACGCGCGTAAAAACGATTTCAATGATTTAAAAACATTATTACAATGATCCAAACATAATTCTCAATGAAAAACCAAGACACGGAATAATAAAATAATGCTAACAAATACACATTGTTGGTGACTACTCCCTTATTTAAATATACATCTTTCTTTCGTTGGAATTTCTTAGCCCATTTTATTTAAATATATATATATATATATATATATATATATATATATATATATATATATATATATATATATATATAAGGGAAATATGTTTATTCAATTATATTTCACCTTTTTATTTATACCAAAGCTTTATTTTCTTAAGTTCGATGTAACTATAGACCAAATAAAAAATGACAAAAGTCTATATTCCAAATTCCAAGATGTTGAACATCTTACCGTTTATTTCTTTAATTTCGTTGGCATGCACAGTTCTTGATAGCACCTGTCTTGTAGCACAAAATTATTTTTGTAATTATTATGTCAATTACTGAATGTATTAATCATATTAAATAATCAGAAGAAAAAGATAGATAGATAGGCAGACAGACAAAGTTAGATTTGTATGTTTAGAATCCAACTCTAAACTAATTAACCAATTTTTATGAATTCTATAATATAATTGCTAGGCTTAAGGGGCTGTAATAGGAGCTATATTTCATTCAAGTTTATACAGAACATGTCAAAAGGTATGGAAGTTTATCATGAAAATTTACATAACTGCAATTTTAAAAAAAATGGAAAATAGGTATTTAACATCGGTTAGCAAAACTTTGTTATATTTTAGTTTATTTTGCCTATTTCAAAATATTTTTACTAGGAATTAACATAAACACAATTTCTCATTTGAAATTTTATATATTTCAGATTTGTATTGAATTTTATCCAGAGACATTAGACATTAGTTAAACAGGAGTCATTGAATTTAAAATTTCTTCTACACGTTTAAGTGATAAAAATCTTCCAGAAAATATAAATATGGAACGGCCAATCAGGGAGAGATATAGAAAGAGTGTTATATATATATATATATATATATATATATATATATATATATATATATATATATATATATATATATATATATATATATATATTGAGTAAAACGATTTATAATTAGATTGTAGATCGAATTTCCCCAAAAAATATTTAAAAATTATATATATATATATATATATATATAATTTAGTTTTTCTATTTAAAACATAAAAAAACGAACACCGTAATATACTCAGAGATTATATGAAGGTTAACTTATTTGCATATTCCTTTGAAAAATGAGCATTAATTAATTAGTTATTATTGTTTTTGGTTTCTTGTTAAATGACTACTATTACGCCGAATTCTATTTAGGCATAGTTTCTACATTCTGCATAATATCGTGGAATATATATATACATATATATATATATATATATATATATGTATATATATATATATATATATATATATATATATATATATACCGCGTCGGTGTGTGTGTGTGTGTGTGTGTGTGTGTGTGTGTGTGTGTGTGTGTGTGTGTGTGTGTGTGTGTGTGTGTGTGTGTGTGTGTGTGTGTGTGTGAAATGGCTGTATCAACCTTCTCCCTGAATAGTTCGTCTAGTGAGTTGAAATTTGTTATATAGGTATTTGGATTTGTAGTACACATATATTAATATATATTAATATATATTAATCAAGATTAAGACTGTATTCGTAGGTGACAAAAAACTCAGAGAATATTAATGGGGTTTATATAATCGTGCTCAGTAATAAATATTTTAATATTTATATTTATTTATACAAACATATACCTGTCGTTACAAATATATATACATATATATATATATATATATGCATATATTATTATTATTAGTATTATTATTATTATTATTATTATTATTATTATTATTATTATTATTATTATTATTATATTACTACACTGAAAAAGACCGGAAAAAAGAAAAGTTATAAACATTTCTACTTTTCGTTATCATTTTCTACACGTTTTCATATCTAAGTTTCATATATATATATATATATATATATATATATATATATATATATATATATATATATATATATATATATATATATATATATATATGAAACTGTAAAATATAAGAGTATTGGGGTGAATATGAACACTGATCTATTAATCGTATAGTATCGAGTCTTACAGAATATTTTAGGAGGTTGCTAATAAAAGACAATCCCAGCCAAAAGAAAATAGCTCAATATATTTGATAGAGCAAATGGAACTTATAGTTTTTATTCAAATTTCATTCAGAAAAAAAAAGATAATTTTTTCAGAACATAAATTTATTGTTTAAAGAATACAGTTCAGAACAGCATTCTTTATTCAAACAATAAGTTTCTGTTCTGAAAAAAATATGTTTTTTAATGAGATTTAAGCACTTGTGTGTAGATTTAATTAACATGAAATAATATTAATAACATAAATGCTGTATAAATATAAATTTAGATTGATTTTGATATTATTATCTGAAGAATTTTATTTGTTAATAAAACTTTAATAATAATAATAATAATAATAATAACTGTTATAATGTTAATAATAGTAATAAAATAATAAAATTATAATAATATTTAATCAATAGCTGATAAACTTTTAATATATATATATATGTGTGTGTGTTTGTGTGTGTGTGTGTGTGTATATATATATATATATACATATGATGTTTAGAAAAAATAATTGTTCTCTCAATAATTCACCAAAACTAATGAAGATTTTTATTTCCGAAAACATTCATAAGTACACTTTTAATACCGATAAAGGTTAAAAAAAAAAAGTTATTATTATTTTTGTGAATCAAGTTGCTCTTTAACTTTTTAAAGATTGATCATGCACACAAACTGACAAAGCAAAAACTATAATCATTTGAAAAAATAAATGTCCGCCATTTGCATTAAATGCATTATTATAAAGGAAAGCTCATTTTAGTGTTCTTCACCATGAGGAAGAAAATAGTATAATAAATGTGTCAAAAAGGTGGCAAAAAGGTGGCAAAATGGTGGCAAAATAGTGGACTCGTCCGACGCTTAAACAAAGCAACCCCGAACTGATTAAGCATGTTTTAATGGCGCTTGAATTTTACTAAATAATATTATTTAGGCGTAATTTAAGGAGCATACATAATAGGAAAACCTATATATTCATGTTTTAATGTTCATATAGTTTATATATATATATATATATATATATATATATATATATATATATATATATATATATATATATAATTACGGTTTTCAAAAGGCGAACAATTAAAAGGTAAATATATATATATATATATATATATATATATATATATATATATAATTCTTTACTTTTATTAAAAACATATTATTATAAACTTATATTGAAACCAAATTCAGATTCATGATTTTATTCTATTTTTATTCTCAACCCATATTAATTTGCTTACCAAGATTAATAGGTAACTATTTTCCTTTTTATCTTAATTTTTTTTTTCAGATACATCTGCCTTACTCAAAAAAATGCTAGGTTCATTTATGGTGTCTTTTATATAAAAAATAAACACCCAATACTTTTGCTGATGAGGAGACTTTGTTTTAAAAAAAACTATATGTCAAAATTATTGTCCTTTACTTAATGTCTATCACAATAAAAACATCGTTTCCGAAACGATCGTACAAATTATTGACTTTGTTGTTGTTCCTTCTGATGAAAAAGATTTTTAATTTTTAATTTTAATTTAAATTTTAAATTATCAATCACATTACTATATATATATATATATATATATATATATATATATATAGTCATCGACATACAGTCCTGTTTCGTTGTATCACAACTCATTAGTGTCGCTAGACTAGCACCTCTTACAAGCCGAGTATTTAACCTAGAACCATTGTGTTGACAGTCGGCCGTTCTACCGATAGATCCACGGGGGCGGCCCCCGTAAATTATCTCGCCAAATGTCTATTTAAACAAACATTTGTCCACCACTTTTACAGTGCTCTAACCGCTTGTTTATAAACAAAGGGCGAGCGTCGCATTTTTCAGCCAATTAAGTAGCGGGTTACAGTGCTCTACCCTAAGAGGGTGTTTAAAATATTTGTAGCCATCGACATACGGGCCTGTTTCGTTGTATCACAACTCATAAGTGTTGCTAGACTAGCACCCCTCTCTCTCTCTCTCTCTCTCTCTCTCTATATATATATATATATATATATATATATATTTATTTATTTATATATATACTTATATATACATATTCAGATATATATAATCTTCCAGATTGTTTTGTTATATCACAGCTCTTCAGTGCGATTAGACTAATACGTGCCTTAAACCGGAAGGACAACTACAGCCATCTAGTTGATAATCTTAACCACTTGCATACAAGTCGTGCGCTTCCGTGAAATAATATATTTAATGCTTTTTGTATAAACATTTTAATTAGTACAGAGTGTGCTATTTGATTATTTACAAGATGTTTTGTATATATTATTAGTTCCTCACTAGGAGTAGTCACACAAGCCATCGTCAAAGATTTCTATTTGAGAACAACCTGTGGTGCTATCTGGAGTCTGAGTAACAATAAGTCTCCCCAGACGTCTAGTACTCACTACTTCTTTCGATAACATTTGCAGATAAATTATTTTAATCGCAACAGCCGTTTACCATTGATTTCTCGTTGGCAGCGATCATTGGTCTTCATTGAAATTTGGATGGTAATAAGTCTCTCTAAGGTCCCAATTCTCTTTGCACTCATCAGCGCACGTCTGACTAGTGCTTTCTCTCCTATGTCTTTCCATCCTCCTTGACACTCCTCACTTATTTGGCGCGTCTCCAGTTTATGGTGATATACTCACACACACACACACACACACAAAATATTATTATTATTATTATTATTATTATTATTATTATTATTATTATTATTATTATTATTATTATTAAATAATAATAAAAACGAAATAAAGTATTCAGATAATCTGAATGTATTATTGCGATGGGTGGTGTTCCTAAAGTACTCCCTTATAAGTCCTATTTCGCCATAATGCATCAGAGGGGATTGTAAATTGCATTGCTATGATGACTGAAGTCTCTGAAACACGTTAGAGCTAACCATTGTCAATATCTGCAACATAGAGATGAAAATTTTCAGGTTATGGATATATAAGTCTAGTCATGACTACAGCGCAATTTGCAATCACCTGGGACCCATTTAGCCGGAATAAAAACAAAAGGCATTTATATATATATATATATATATATATATATATATATATATATATATATATATATATATAAATTTTGATATATTTATTTTGTTTTTATTATAATGCGTTATTGTTTGTCATTGTTTTAAAACTATGTTTTACCTGTACAAACGTTTACGAAAAGTAGTTCCTTTCTTTGCCTTATTCAAGCCAAGCAAAACTACCCTCTTGACCCTATTTTTAAGTAAAACAAATAGAGATTTCCTCCTTTTACGCTCTTTTTCCCTCTCATCCCATTTCTCCTCTCACTATATATATATATATATATATATATATATATATATATATATATATATGGTTACTTGTTTTTGTTTTACGGCATATCAACCGTTTTCAGGTTATTTAATGCCGAATTCAGTGATTTTGAAGAACAATTTTTTGATAGAATATATTTATTTTCAAGTCGGTTTCTATTTAACCCATAGTTGGGACTCTAATAGTTACTACCACTCCGGGTTAGAGTGGACCTGGGAGCAATGGCAATTTAAGGGTGACTCCACACTCCCCAAAGCCCGCAAGCTGGAGTCTCACTATCGGATATAGTTTAGGGTCATAACCAGGATATATATATATATATATATATATATATATATATATATATATATATATATATATATATTTATATATATATATGCGTGTGTGTGTCGTATGTGGTATTATAGGTCACAATCGACAGAGTTAAGCCCATGTATTTGCAGCGATTTTACATCAATCTTTTATGCGCACTTCGGCATGCAAATTCACGACATAAATTATTTAGCATGAACCCTTAAAATTACCGACAACATATTACATGCGCATGGTTGCATATCGTGCATACCTTATATATGCGTACTTGTCATGATATATATATATATATATATATATATATATATATATACATATGTGAACATATGATTAATATATATATATATATATATATATATACGTTTTATTTGTTTTACATAAGTATAATATGCCGCTACACATTATGGACATGTTTCGGTCAATCAATTGCAAGTACTTAGAGACGTCTTCAGGCGATATTGCTTATACAAAAGTTTAGTCAGTTATGAAAATTATTCAGGAATTCACAATCACAAAAATAAAAATCAGGAGGTCACATCACGTGTCATTAAGTCGAGTAGGCAAAAAGCATATATATATATATATATATATATATATATATATATATATATATATATATATATATATATATATATATAGACGCTTATGTCAACGGATCATCAAATCCAAGGGAGATAGCCAGC
This sequence comes from Euprymna scolopes, assembly GCF_053919585.1. Classification (NCBI taxonomy): domain Eukaryota; kingdom Metazoa; phylum Mollusca; class Cephalopoda; order Sepiida; family Sepiolidae; genus Euprymna; species Euprymna scolopes. Next base: position 176,830,903 of record NC_136486.1, on the reverse strand, counting down.
ATAAACGTAGCAAAAATAAGCATTGCAAGATATAATTTGGGACGCTGAATTAATCAGTAGAACAATGCAAGAATGTTAAAAAAAAAAAAAAAAAACACTTTATCTGATGCAGAATCTTTGAACGTTGTTATTTTTCCTACTTTAATCACAGACAGAAATGACTGATTACCTAAAATAAAGAAAAACAAATTTCTTTTAATTGTTTTATTTTCGTTTAAAAAAAATACATTGACGGTTTAAATACTTCAAAAATGTTTTCTATTTTCCTTGTTTTGTGTACGTTAATTATTATGTGCCCCAAATTATCCCTTGAAAAATGAAACTACAGAATAGTAACAAAAAATAAATAAATTAAACTTTCATCATTGACAGTTTAAATACTTCAAAATCTCCTTTAAAAAAGTTTTGATCATCCAGACGCTGACTGATTACCTAAAATAAATAAAAACAAATTTCTTTTTTGTGTGTGTAATCATTATTTTTTTATTTAACATTCTTGCATTGTTCTACTGAATATATAAGGAAGATTATTGTCATAATGAGAAGAATGTCGGCGGACTGCGTCGGTTATTTAAACCATGTAATTTGTTCAAAAAATGTTTGTTTTTTGTTGTTTTTTAAGTATATATCTGATGAATAAGCCAAATACATGATTTTGTGGATGTTTTAGTTGCAAACGAAACAATATTGTGATTATTTTCCCTTTGAAATGTAATAAACTACACTCTGAGGAGAATTGATTTTTAAACGTTGAAAGCTATTATTTTACATTATATATATTATATTAAATTATATATATTATATTAAAATATATATATATATATATACTACATTATATATATTTAATTACATTATATATATTATATTACATTATATATTACATTATATATATTATATTACATTATATATTACATTATATATATTATATTACATTATATATTACATTATATATATTATATTACATTATATATATTATATTACATTGTATGTATTATATTACATTATATGTGTTATATTACGTTTTATATATTACATTATATATATTATATTACAGTATATATATACTACATTATATATTATATTATATTATACATATATTATATTACATTATATATATCATATTACATCATATGTATTATATTACATTATATATATTATACTACATTATATATTACATTATATATATTATATTACATTATATGTGTTATATTACATTTTATATATTACATTACAGTATATATGTTATATTACATTATATATACATTATATTATATATATTACATTATATATATATTACATTATATATACTATATTACATTATATATGTAATATTACATTATATATATTATAATACATTATGTATGTTATATCGTATTACATTATGTATGTTATATTACATTATATATTACATTATATACATTCTATTACATCATATATATCATACTAGATTACAGTTATGACATTATAAATATTATGTTACACTATATAGTACATTATATATGTTATATTACATTATATATATTATACTAGATTATATATGTGTCCTGTATATGACCTTAAACTAAATCCAATGGTGAGGCCCCAGCTTACGGGCTTTTGGGAGTGTGGAGCCTCACTTTCATTCCCATTCCTCCCACGTCCACTCTGATCCGGAGTGGTAGTACCTGTCAGGGTCCCAACTATAGTTTAAATAGAAACCGATATGGAAACAACAAATATATTCTATTAAAAAAATTTTCATCAAAATCATTGGATTCGGCATTAAATAACCTGAAAAAGGTTTATATGCCGTAAAATAAAACAAACAAGCAACCAACAGTATATATATTATATTACAGTACACACACATATATATATATATATATATATATATTACATTATATATATATTATATTACATCATATACGTTATATTACATTGTGTATATTATATTATATATATTTTATTGCAGTATATATATTACATTATATATATTTCATTATATATATATTATATTACATTACATATGTAATATTACATTATATATGTTATATTGCATTATATATATTATATTACATTATATATATTATATTACATTATATATATTATATTACATTACATATATTACATTATATATATAATATATTACATTATATATATTATATTGTATATGTTATATTACATTATATATATTACATTATACATGTAATATTACATTATATATATATATTACATTACATTATCTATATTATATTACATTATATATAATATATTACATATATATATTATATTACATTATATATATATTATATTACATATATATATTATATTACATTATATATAATATATTACATATATATATTATATTACATTATATATGTTATATTGCATTATCTATTATAGTATATTTTACATATTATAATTGCATTATATGTTATATTACATTATATATATTATATTATATATATTACATTATATATATTATGCTATATTAATAATATTACATTATATATGTTACATTATATCTGATATTTTATTATATATGTGTTAATACATTATATATGTTTTATTACATTATATATATTATATTACATTATTACAGACATTTTTATTTATATAATTTTTGTTAATTTATTACGATTGGCATAAACAAACTGATTTACGTTTCAAGTAAATGCTATATATAATTCCTTTTTTATTTTATTTTCGTTTTGTCCTGACTGTGGATGGGGCACCTTACCGGATGCCAGATATTCCCTTTCCGCCTTATATTTTCCAGCCTAGAAATCCTTTTAAGACAATTACCGTCCCTTTAAGTGCAATTATTTGTATTCCTTTTACACTTGGTTCATGGGGTATATTTGAAAGTCGTTATTTTCGGTCGCTTGTGTAATCACTGGAACGATGGAGCGTCCAGTTTCTTTTTCCATGGTGTACATAATACCTTTGTATTTCGTTATTTTTTACCGCTAAACACTTTTTAAGCCATCATTATTGGGGGCACTAATATCTACTAAAGTTGCTTTTTTCACCTTCTTGCTCCACATGACTATGTATGAATTGTATAGTTATAGGGGATGGTGTATAACTTATTGCCAACTGTTCTTTCTGTTATATCTCATACAAAGTAAAACAATAGTGCCAGTTTCTTCCCTTTTCCATAAATGGGCATAATTTGATTCTGTTTTTATATCGAACGAACTGACGGATATTCATTCACGTTCTTAACAAAAATGTATTTCAAATAAATTTATCAAAAACATATTTAATCCGTATCGATATTTGATTTTTTACTGTTTAGATGTGGTATAAGACGTTTTCTTAACAAGGACAAAAAGTAACCTCATCCCAACTTATTAACAATCTAAATCACTATAACATCACAACTTGGTCTTTGCATCGTCAATTTAGATTAACAATCCATGGAAATAGTGCCAAAATAATTAATATAAGCGAAAAACAATAGTGTATAATTTAGTTAATTTTCTAAATATAATAATTTCTACTGACTATTAAAAAGAAATTCAATTTATAGAAATGAATGTTCAATGAAATTCAGTTTGACCCACGACTATGAAAATTCTTATAATTATGTACTTTCTAATTGACAGTCTAAAGGAGTAAAATTCACTTTCAAATTATCTGTGGCACGAAGAAAAATCATCGATCTAATGATTCAATTAAAATAAATGATCCCGATAAAATTTATGATTCGATATTCGAAAATGATTTTTCTTTTTTCAAATTGCAATACGAAATAGAATTCAAATTTATTTTTAAAAAATCGAGTTTTGTTTCGGAGTTTTGAAATGGGGATTAATTATTCATATTATTTCGAGTCTTATGATTACAGTTCTCATTTTTAATTGCCATTTACATAACGTATCGATCGATGTAACCTTCGACCTTCTTTAGGTGTATCTTGTCGAACTAGTATTGAATAAAATCCAATTGTACGTTACATTATTCTGGACGTTGAAGATTCAATCTTGAGTACGGGCAACACTCAAAATACAATAGTAAATTACTTAGGACTTCTATCTAGTCATGGCTGATGGAACAAGAACATACTACCACCATTGATTAAGTAAAAAGGTTCCGTTTTGAATTTTGTGCAGATTCTCGAGTTTGACAGAAAGGATCCCTGGTTCGACAAGATACACCTGAAGAAGGTCGAAGGTTACATCGACCGAAACGTTGTGTAAATGACACTCAAGATGAGAACAATAGTCCGAATAATCCAAATAATACGAATAACCAATGCTCATCCTAAAAATACAGAAACGATTAAAAATTATGCTTTACATTAAAACTTTTAATATTCAAATCCAATGTTTTAAAAAATATATATACTTAAAAGAAAAACATATTTAAAATGTATATTTTTTTACAAATTTTAATCTACCACGATAATTTGCGATTTGATATATAAAAGTGAAAGTGTCTGTGTATCTGTGTGTCTGTGTATCTGTGTACATTTCCTTACGCAATAATTCTGTCAATTTTTAGTCTACAGACTCGAAATTTGATATACAGGTTACTGAGATTTGGGAAAATCGATGTGATCGGTTTTTGGCCAGAAATTTGGCGATTAAGGGGTCAAGGTTCAACGATTTGACCTTTGAGAACTCTACCAAACTCCTCCGGCAATTTTGGGTCTACGCACTTGAAATTTTAGATATAGGTTCCTTGGACATCGATCTAACTTAATAACTTGATTTGAGCCCAAAACAATAAATTTTAAGGGTCATAATAGGGGTCAAAGTTTTAAAAAATTGACCTCTGCGGTCTCTTCCAAATTACTCAGACAATTTCTGGTCTAAATCTTTGAAATTTTACATAAAAGGGTATTCAGAGATAGGGCAAGCTTTTTCATCAATTTGGGTCATAAATTTTTAGTTACTATATATAAATGTATGTATGTATGTCTGTTTGCATGTCTGCCTTAAACTTCCAATAGAGGCGACGGATTTTACCAAAATCAGTAGCGTTTTAAAGTTCGATCTTTCATACGACAAATATCGAAAAATTGGCTAAAAACATTAATATCTTCCCCTTCAACTAGGCACTTTTCTACAGGGGGGTCACTTTTTTCGCCGACATTTTTTAAAGTTATCCTCTCCTTTACATTGTCTAGCCTTAATTTTAAAAAATGTCGCTTCCGGTTTGGTAGTGGTCGTAACAGCATAAACGTTAGGTTTTACCCCGTTATTTTCCTCCTTTGCGGTACGGGTTCCAGCCTGCCTTCCTACTACCACTTTTTTTTTTTTACTCAACATACATATCCAAACACCCGGGCAACGCCGGGCGCCCATGCTAGTGACTATAAAAAATCTTTTAAAACGATCTATACACCTATAAATGTGTTAATCTTGGTATATTGATGTTCAAATTGAAACCCCCTTTTTTCTATTTATTTAAAAGAAAATACAACTTTGTTATATATGGGCCGTGGAATTGTATTCTTCTGTAAAAGATCTAGCTAATTTGCATATTCTTTTAAACATTCATTTTAATTAATTCCCTATTAGTTTTTTTCGGTTTGCTTATGGGATGATCACCTTTAGTAAACTATTACGTGTAATTATATTCATGCAACTTTTCTACATGATTTTTATTTGTGTAATATTTACATAAAAAGGGATGATTATATTTAAGTAACTATTACGTGTAATTATATTCATGCAGATATTCTACATGATTTATACTTGCGTAATATTTGCATAAAAAGTTTATAGTAAACACAAAACTCTTTCTATATATATTTATGTATGCATATATAATTTTGTTTAAAAATATTTGCCTAGCAAACTCATCTGTCAGTTTTTGGTCTACAGACATGAAACTTAATATATAAGATATTTGAACTCATGCGAAACTTTATATTTTGGTTTTAGCCCGGGAAAATCGGTACAAGAGTTTGAAAATTTTTAAAAAAATGAAATTTGCCAAGTGAAGGTCGAACGCTGGCAAAACGAATATGCATGCATAAACTATTGGTTCATGTTTTAATTTTTAGCCTTACAGCAAACGTGTCTTCGTAGCTCAGTCATTAACGACAGAGGAAAAGATAAATCGTAAGCTAAAAGTTTGGGTTTCGATTCTCGTTGGTGGCGCACGGGCATTTTTTTTTAATTTTGAAATCATTATTATATATTGGATCTTTCACAATCTTTCACGTATAAATCGACATGTGAAAGTAATTTTGAGGTCTTTAAATTGTAATTCGGGAACTAATTTCTGGGAATAATTCGAATGTATAAACAATATTTTCAGTATCATGGGGCATCCATGCTCCCTACTCCCTTATAAAAAGAATACAAGTATTTCTCCTATAAACATTATGCAATCATTTTCCCCTATAAACATTATACAATCATTTTCTCCTATAAAAACTATACAGTAATTTTCCTTGTAAACATTATAAAATCAGTTTTCATATAAAAATTATAAAATTAGTTTTCATATAAAAATTATAAAATCAGTTTTCATATAAAAATTATAAAATCAGTTTTCATATAAAAATTATAAAATCAGTTTTCATATAAACATTATAAAATCAGTTTTCATATAAAAATTATAAAATTAGTTTTCATATAAAAATTATAAAATCAGTTTTCATATAAACATTATAAAATCAGTTTTCATATAAACATTATAAAATCAGTTTTCATATAAATATTATAAAATCAGTTTTCATATAAAAATTATGAAATTAGTTTTCATATAAATATTATAAAATCAGTTTTTCATATAAATATTATAAAATCAGTTTTCATATAAACATTATAAAATCAATTTTCATATAAAAATTATAAAATCAGTTTTCATATAAAAATTATAAAATCAGTTTTCATATAAACATTATAAAATCAGTTTTCATATAAAAATTATAAAATCAGTTTTCATATAAACATTATAAAATCAGTTTTCATATAAAAATTATAAAATCAATTTTCATATAAACATTATAAAATCAGTTTTCATATAAAAATTATAAAATCAGTTTTCATATAAAAATTATAAAATCAGTTTTCATATAAACATTATAAAATCAGTTTTCATATAAAAATTATAAAATCAGTTTTCATATAAACATTATAAAATCAGTTTTCATATAAAAATTATAAAATTAGTTTTCATATAAATATTATAAAATCAGTTTTCATATAAAAATTATAAAATTAGTTTTCATATAAATATTATAAAATCAGTTTTCATATAAAAATTATAAAATCAGTTTTTCATATAAATATTATAAAATCAATTTTCATATAAATATTATAAAATCAGTTTTTCATATAAAAATTATAAAATCAGTTTTCATATAAATATTATAAAATCAGTTTTCATATAAAAATTATAAAATCAGTTTTTCATATAAATATTATAAAATCAGTTTTTCATATAAATATTATAAAATCAGTTTTCATATAAAAATTATAAAATCAGTTTTTCATATAAATATTATAAAATCAGTTTTTCATATAAATATTATAAAATCAATTTTCATATAAATATTATAAAATCAGTTTTTCATATAAAAATTATAAAATTAGTTTTCATATAAAAATTATAAAATCAGTTTTCATATAAAAATTATAAAATCAATTTTCATATAAATATTATAAAATCAGTTTTCATATAAAAATTATAAAATTAGTTTTCATATAAAAATTATAAAATCAGTTTTCATATAAAAATTATAAAATCAATTTTCATATAAATATTATAAAATCAGTTTTTCATATAAATATTATAAAATCAGTTTTTCATATAAATATTATAAAATCAGTTTTCATATAAACATTATAAAATCAATTTTCATATAAATATTATAAAATCAATTTTCATATAAATATTATAAAATCAATTTTCATATAAACATTATAAAATCAATTTTCATATAAAAATTATAAAATCAATTTTCATATAAATATTATAAAATCAGTTTTCATATAAACATTATAAAATTAGTTTTCATATAAACATTATAAAATCAATTTTCATATAAATATTATAAAATCAATTTTCATATAAAAATTATAAAATCAATTTTCATATAAAAATTATAAAATCAATTTTCATATAAATATTATAAAATCAATTTTCATATAAACATTATAAAATCAATTTTCATATAAATATTATAAAATCAGTTTTTCATATAAGCATTATAAAATCAATTTTCATATAAATATTATACAATCAATTTTCATATAAATATTATAAGCAAAAGATTATTTTTACGATAATTTAAAGAATTTCAAATTACTTCTAAACAGCCACAAAAACAAACGATCATTTCATTAAACAAAACATTCATATTCATTGTTCATATCTTCTAGATTTTACAGTGATTTTTCTAAATTAACAATTCTAAAGAAATTTGTGGCTCAAATTAAAGTTTTCAACAAAAAAGTTGCATAAAAGCAGAAAGTATATTCGATTTTTATATTTTTTACTTAGAGTGTTTAAACTTATTTTTCATTTAAACTTATGTTTAAAAATCTATGTATAAATATAAATATGAAAATAGAAATGAAAATATTATATCTTTTATATTAGAAATAATATCTATAAAAGAGAAAGCTCACTAGAGCAATAAAAACAAGATGAATGATAAAGAGAAAATTAAATTACAATATTTAATAATCCATCAAATAAAATTTAATATTTTGTAATTAACAGATTATCAAAAGGAAATTTTATTCATCATTTATATATATATATATATATATATATATATATATATAATTATTTTTTTTACTATAATAATTAAATACCTACAGACACTAGTGTTTCATCCTTTCGGGATTCTTCAGTGCAGGGTGTCACAATTACTACCAGTCGAACGATTCGAACCCCGCGACACGAGACATCTCTGGCTCGATTTGCGGAGACCGTATCCATTCGGCTACCATTAATCGTGTGAAATAGCGTTGAATTTTAAACATTTTAAATTTAAATGTTCATTACGTCAGACAGACAGTGATCAAGTCGTTATACGACGATCTACGCATAAGAGCTAAATTGACCGACTTTTATTCAACAGAAAGTGCTCAACTATAAGAAACGTATTTCTTAAAGGGGCTGTCATAATTATTTTTTTTACTATAATAATTAAATACCTACAGACACTAGTGTTTCATCCTTTCGGGATTCTTCAGTGCAGGGTGTCACAATTACTACCAGTCGAACGATTCGAACCCCGCGATACGAGACATCTCTGGCTCGATTTGCGGAGACCGTATCCATTCGGCTACCATTAATCGTGTGAAATAGCGTTAAATTTTAAACATTTTAAATTTAAATGTTCATTACGTCAGACAGACAGTGATCAAGTCTAAACGTATTTCTTAAAGGGGCTGTCATAATTATTTTTTTTACTATAATAATTAAATACCTACAGACACTAGTGTTTCATCCTTTCGGGATATATATATATATATATATACATACATTTGTATGTTTATACTCTTGAAAAATAGTTAAAAACATATTTAATCTGAAAAGGAAACACTTGATAAGTGGATAGTCCTTAATCCGCGGAGTTTGGAAGAAATACTTTCCTTCTCATCAGAGGGTAGGAATTAGCAAAATGCGGGATCGGATTTTGCATATAAAAGTATTTGATGAAACAACAAGTAAGTCAAAGATCTTACTTGATAACAGAAAAGTGAAGCAGAGGTAATATGGTGAGGAAAAAGGTGATTACACGTGAATGGATAGTCTGGTGAAAGATAAATAATCCAATGACGGCAAAATCCAAAAATATAACTTCAAGAAAGTTAATTGAATTTCCATTTGCACAAGTAAAATCCAAGAAAATCCCGTAATTGGAAGTAATTTTATTTTATATATATATATATATATATATATATATATATATATATATATATATATATATATATATATATATATATATAAAGCTGAACATCTGTGTGTGTCTGGTCACGAATAGGCTCCTATATGGTTGACTATTATAAAAAAACTGATCACATATAATGATAGAAGATGTATCGAGACACAAGAATGAGTATGTTTGATCTGGCATAACGATGATTCATTAAAATCGTGGGCTCTGCGTACGCGCCTGGTCCACAAAGTATTGAAATAAAAAATTGAAAAATTGAAAAAAAAAAAACGTTTACAAGTGTTTTTGATATAGATGTACATAATAATACTTTGATAAGTATGTTTTAACTTAAATAGGGATGGTATAAAAAATTGTGGGGTCTTCGTTCGCGCCTGAACTCCATGGAATGGAAATGGGCACAAACTTTAATAAAGACTTTTCACATCTATCTGCGTAAGTATACTTTGATAATTATGTTTCAGCTTGAAGAAATATGATATAATAAAATTATGGGGTGTTCGTTCGTGCCTAACCTTCATAGAATGGAAATAGTTTTACAAAGTTTTACAAAGATTTTTAATATAGATCCACAGAATATTGTGATAAGTGTTTCAGTGTGAACAGGTATGGTATAATAAATTATGAGGTTTATCTATTTTATTTTTACTTTCATCATATTTTGCTTTGGTTTTGATACCCACAAATTCGAAGCTGTCTCTTTACAACCCTTCCTTTTCATAACCGTTCATACTTTCATAAATCAGAGTCCATTTTCTGCAGGCTGTTTTTGAACCCAGTCAACGCCGGATACTTTTGCTAGTATATATATATATATATATATATATATATATATATATATGTGTGTGTGTGTGTGTGTGTGTGTGTGTGTGTGTGTGTGTGTGTGTGTGTTTGTGTGTGTGTAGTTGCTCGGAAATCCACACAGATGATTTATTTAGAGTGGTGAAGGCTTTGTATAGAATCAATCAATTTTAGTAATAATGCTAATATTTGCCAGTGCACATGACTGCCATAGGACAGAGTATACAGTAGACCGCAGTATTTTACATCAGAGTTTCCTTCTCCTAGATGTCTTAACGAAAACTCTCCCAGTGGATTAATGCGCTCCAGATTCCAACCTGGAAATTTCTACGACTCTTCGCGAGTATATATATATATATATATATATATATATATATATATATATATATATATATATATATATATATATATATATATATATATATATATATACATGGAGGTCATCACTTATCAAGGCGCGGACGCCACTCAGGATTAAGGGTTATTGCGTGTACAATTGGAGATTTGATGGAGTGTCTTACTTAAGAGGGCGGTTTGTTAGGAATTTGTTTATGTTGGACTCGAAGACATCCAAGTTGTAGTCAGGTGGGAAACAGGCAAACGGAAGAGAGTTCCACAGTCGCGCACTTCTGAGAAAGAAGTTCTGCTCATGGAAGCTACGTTTGGATTTAGGCACAGGTAAAGAGTGGGGAAAATTATTGACAGTAGTTTATACCAGACGTGAAAGATTGGCGAAGGGGAACGAGAGATTGGAACTCAGACGAGCACTTGCCATGGAAATAACGATAAAGCAAAGACAGGCTCGCAACGTCTCCTGTGAGAGAGAGAGGCTGCAGGGAAGAGAAAAGGGCATCCTCCACTAAGCGACGAAGTCTATTTTGTACTCTGTCAAGGCAGAATAGGCTGTTTTTAGCAGCTCCTGCCCAGATGTGGCAGCAGTACTCCATCCTTGGACGTACTTGGCTTTTATACAGATAGAGAATTGCATCAGTAGTGAGATATCTTCTGGAACAGTAGAAGGATCCTTCCATTTTCCCAGCGTCCTTGGCAACAGATCAGATCAGGAGTAAAGGTCAAACCCAGAAGCTTGTCAAAACATGGAGTCTCCCCAAGACGAGAGCCATCCATTTCAATTGATGCCAGATGGGGATCAGAGAGTTGATGATGTAAAGATAGAAGCTTGGTTTTGGATGCATTAAAAGTAACCTGCCACCTCTTCTCCCACTGTACCACACGCTCAAGATCAGAAGAGAAAGAATTAGAGAGAACCTTGTCATTTACGGCCTTTGATGTGTTGCCATAGATGGTCGTGTCATCAGCATTTATGTCAACGAATGATTTAAGTATGTGTTTTGGGAGATCATTTATGTAGATCAGGAAGAGAATTGGGCCCAGGATGGACCCCTCCAGCATTAATACTGTGGGCCTCTAATTTCTGCCCATCAACCACTACTCTTATGAACCTATCAGAGAGAAATAATTTAATAATTGAGAAAACATTTCCAGTTATACCGTAGCTGGAAATCTTGTGAAGTAAGCTCTTATGCCATACATTATCGAAGGCCTTTGATATGTCAAGAGCAATTGCCCTGGAAAGGAAGCGTTTGTCAAGAGATTCACTAATCCTTTGAGATATAACCGTTAGCACATCTGCTGTAGATCTGGCAGAGCGGAAACCATATTGCATGTCACTAAGAGGGTTATTTCTGCTGAGGTGGTTGACTACTTCTTTATTTAATATGGATTCCAACAACTTACAGGAGACTTATTGGTCTGTAATGAGAGGGAGATGACTTTTCGCGTGAATTCTTAAATACAGGTCATACTGATGAGGTTTTCCACGGTGGTTGAAAGCACTTCTCCTTAAGGCAACACTTCAACAGTTTTGTAAGTTTGTATATATATATATATATATATATATATATATATATATATATATATATATATATATATATATACTTTCGACCGCATTCTTTCAGGAAAAATAAAGGAGTTTTTTTTTTTACACAGTGATCACCACTTATCAAGGCCCGGAAGCCACTCAGGGATAAGGGTTATTGCAAGTACATTACGTTAGTGTGGAGATTTGATTAAGTGTTTACTTAAGGGGGCGGTTCATTAGGAATTTGTTAACGTTGGACTTGAAGACATCCAAGTTGTAGTCAGGTGGGAAGCAGGCAGATGGAACAGAGTTCCACAGGCGTGCAGTTCTAAGAAAGAAGCTTTGTTCATGGAATCCACGTTTTGATTTAGGCACAGATATAGAGTGGGGGAAACTTTTGACAGTGGATTCAGCTAGACGGGTGTTTTTCGTGAAAGATTGGCGAGGGGGGGACCAGAGATTGGAGTTCAGACGAGCATCTGCCATGGAAATAACGATAAAACAAGGATAGGCTCGCAACGTCTCTTCTGTGGGAGAGAGGCTGCAGGGAAGAGAAAAAGGCATCCCCCACCAAACTACGAAGTCTATTTTGTACTCTGTCAAGGCAGGATAGGCTGTTTTTAGCAGCTCCTGCCCAGATATGGCAACAGTATTCCATCTTTAGACGTACTTGGCTTTTATATAGATAGAGAATTGCATCAGTAGTGAGGTATCTTCTGGAGCGATAGAAGGATCTCACCATCTTTCCAGCGACCTTGGCTATAATCCCGATGTACAATTTTTTGCAAATTATTTTTATTTAATATCAAAACAGTTTGTTTTATTTTTTGTTATTGTTCTTTATTTTGAATGCCAGAAAGAAAATTTAGGATTTTGTGTTCAAATACATTCAACGGACACAGTATTATATAAGAGTATATTGATAAACTTTAAAAAAATAACGTTAGTTTTAAATAATAATGTATTTCAATCACAGCGGCTTCTTAAGAGCAAACCACAATTTCACGTTTATTAGAAACTCTGGATTCTATCCGGGTTTCGAAAACGTCATCATAAATTCAGGTAAGACACGTTAGTTAAGAGGATAATGAGGTGATCAAACACCTGTGTATAATGAGATCGAATTCGATTCACTTTCACTTTATGTGTGTGTGAATTCCTTCCTTACAGGTTCCGAAACGGCTGAGCCTATCTCCTACAAATTTCACACAAACTTAATATATATGTCTGCCAATGATCTTAGGTATGTTTTCTACAGAAATTCATCCGATAATTATTGAAAATCGAAAAAAAAAACAATAGCTTTCTCTGTTATAGATAAACAGAATACTTTTTACAGGGAAATATTTTATGTTTCACCGACTAAGGGAGATAATAAAATTTCAGAAAAGCATTTTTTCTTTAAAAAAAACACAAAAAAAGCAAATATTATAATCTGGAGACATAGCTTAGTGGTAAAACATTCGACTACAGATTGAGTAATCCCGTGTTCAAGTCCGGGTCTCCTTCATCATTTTATTTTAATTTTTTCTTATTGATGAGTTCAATTTACGAGAAAAGAAAAGGTATCATTTAAAATCGCCGAAAATCATTTCTTTGTTTGCGTATCTTAAAACTAAACATTAATCAAAAGTGAATTTTCCAGGGTATTCATCATCAAGCCCAAATATCAGCTGACGTGATATTGTAAACAAACACAGAAAAAATTTGATAAACGACATTATTTTTATTATTTATTAATTTTATTTTTATTTTTATTTATTTATTTTATTATTTTTTTTTAATTATTTATAAGTTTATTACTTAAAATATTGCCGCATTAAGAATTTTTTTAATTCAGTTTAACATTATAAAATCAATTCTAAATTAATAGTACAATCTTTTAAGCTATAAATTTATATTTTTTACTAGAATATCTTGTCTTTTTCTTTTCCAGTTTTAACAACTAGTCCTTTTACTTTTCCATGTTTAAATCTTAACCATATTACTTATATGCTCGCATTTTTCTATGTAATTCATAATTTTTCCAAACTTTCCTTTGAAATAAAATGTTCTCTCTCTGTTTCACTTGTTACCTGTGAATTATTAGCGACGGTACATATGAGTGACAGCTCAAGACAGCGGTGAATTAGCGACAGTTTTTTATATGTAATCTGTTACGTCACCATCTTCGCTGTTTTCAGACGATTTGAGGTAGCGTAACAGATTTGGTTGCTATAGTAACACACAGCCAATCAAAAAATTGTCTCTCCGTTCCTTACAGATTCTAAGAATTTTTTAACGAAGTAATTTTATGATAACTTTTGTTTTACTGAACGAAAATTTAAAAAATTTATTTCAAAATACAGCTGAGAAGGTGACCTATAAACTGTAAAAAGTGTTTGGTCGAAAAATGAGTGATCGGTGACGTTTAAAGCAGCTTACCATATATTCAGACACTACTTATATATATATATATATATATATATATATATATATATATATATATATATATATATATATATATATATATTAGCCGGAATTCCGTGAAAATAATAGACAAAAAAACGTTTACTTTGTTTATATATATATATATATATATATATATATATATATATATATATATATATATATATATATAAACAAAGTAAACATGTTTTGTCTATTATTCTCATCTGGGTTGTTATTTTCACGGAATTCCGGCTAATCTAATTTCCGACGTTCTTTGGGTAATCTTTAAACACTTGGGAATATTTATGTTGCATATAGGAACCGACACAGAATGTTGATCAAATATTTTCAAGTTCGTAACGAGACACCCAAAGAAGGTAGGCGGTTATATCGGCCGAAATGTTGTGAATGCAATAATCTAGAGAATAATTGTCCGAATAATATAAATTTATGTTTCCTTGTATTGTTTGGATTATTAGCACAATTGTTCGCATCTTTTAAAGTGTTAATCTCACAACGCTTTGACTGATGTCACCTCCGACCTTCTTCGAGTGTTTCTTGTTAAACCCGGGAATCTTTCCATACAACTCAGGAATCTAGACGGAATTTTGATCCAAGGGCGTAGCCATGGCCGAGTATATATCCTAAATGATTTGCAATTCTACTAACCGGACAATCAGCAAAATCCCACTTCTTTACTCTTGAAATCCCTAAATGCCGGAAAGCTTTCTATTCTAAAAGTTTCTACCATCGTATTGCTAGATTTTTTTTCATTTCTTACATTGCTCCTGCTTTTTTGGCTATACTAACTTGCAAAAAAATTTTAATGTAATGAGAACAAATATCTCGTTGCTGAACTCTTGCTAGACACAATCCTAAATACTAGCCTCCTATGTACCCTTGTTTGGGATGAAAAAAAGTAAAAAACTAAATTGTATTCTTAATATCGTTTCCGTCTTGATTTTTTGATTGATATGTTTTTTTTTTGTCTTTTTTTCTAAACCAACTTTTCATTTTCAATCTCAATTTATTCTTTACGTTTTCACCATTTTTTTCTTTTTTGTTCTTTCCGTGTTTGTATTTTTATATCAAACAAATTCAATGTAAACAGACTACTGTCATGAGCCCACACGTATTTGATTTTTCTTTTACAAGTGAGTTACTAGATATCAAGGCTCGAAAACAATTCGAGTATAAGGGTACTTGAATACAAGGTGGTAGTGTGGTGGTGTCAGTTGGGGAAATTTTGAGTATTTAAGGGGGCGGCTTTACAAAAACTTGTTTACATTGGATTTGAATGCTACGATGTTGTAGCAGGCCAGCGTAACAGTTATGCACATGCAGAGAGTTATCTGAAAGAAGTTTTGTTTATGGAATCTGCGTTTTGATTTAGTCACAGATAGAGAGTGAGGGAAATTGTTGATAATGATTGTAGCTAGTCGAGTGTTGTTTTTTTTTTAAAGTCCGGCGAAGGAGGACTATAGATTGAAGCTCAGTCGAGCACGTGCCATGAAAATAACGATATATCCGCTCATAATGTTCTTCATCTTCTAACCAAGAATCATTCATTCTAATCCATAGCGGCTTTTGGTCTTGATAAGTCGTCACTCATTAGTAAAACGAAATATGCTGCTAAATAATATTTTCCTTATATTAAGGACGTAACAATTTTACAACTGTTGCCATTTAAAAATGTAAATAAATAAACCCCATCTTTCACGCTGAAAAAACATTTTAAATCATATTTTAAATAAGGTTTTTGCAAAGTCTATTCTGAAATGTATGCATCGCTTATTATGTCTAAAAGTTAGCGGGGAAGTCCAGATCACATTCGAATTCATTGTGTGTGCATCAGTTTGATCTAAATGCAAATTATTTATTTGGTTTTAATTTTTAATGTAATGATAAGTTTCCGAATATATTTGTCGAAAATGACATTTTCCGATTTTTTCAACGCACCGAGTTGGATTACGAGATTGCTTGAATTGTTTTACATTAAACGAATGCACATTTTAGTTACGGTTTTCTTACGCCGGAAATTGTTTCCGTAATTCCGTGTGTGTGTGTGTGTGTGTGTGTGTGTGTGTGTGTGTGTGTGTGTGCGCGCGCGCTTTAGCTTACAAATTATATTTATCTTATTCTGTGTGTGTGTATGTTTGTCTGTCTGTCTGTTTCACTTTTTATCGGAAACTACTGGGTCGATCTAGCTGAAATTTTGTTAAGAAACTTTGTTATGATAAGGTGCAACAAACTAAGTATTATGTTATTAGTTCCATTCATAGTTAGGGATTAATAGGGATTAATATGGATTAGTCACTGTAATACCATATTTATTCAAGAAGATTTTTTTCGGAAACTACTAGGCTGATCTGGATGAAATTTTGTATGTGTATTTGTTATGTTAACATACAGCGAACTAAGTATTATGGTATCCGTTCGATGCAGAGTTAGAGATGATAGAGAATTAGTATTTAAAAACAAAATGAGTCCAAATTAACCATATTTAGCCATCAATTTAACATAAAGCACTCATTTTAATCAACGGGTTATAATTTTGCCCGTTTTTAACGAACTAAAAAGTTTATTCATTTCATTATCAATCAATCATTTATTGAAATTGCAAATGCGAAAGTGTGTATAAAAATTAAAACGATAATTTCGTATTTATAAAATATATAGAATCTACCACAATGCTTTTCCATTTCTGAATAAAAAAAAAACTCTACTATTGTAATCTTTAGTTAATACTAGCAAGTCGCCCTGCATTGCCCGGTTGTAAAATACGCTTTAATATGATGTTTTTATTAATGCAGATTTCGTAGTTATTATTATATTATATTATACTGAATCCAACATATAGTATATTGTGCTGAACCCAACATATATTATATTATACTGAATCCAACATATAGTATATTATACTGAATCCAACATATAGTATATTATACTGAATCCAACATATAGTATATTATACTGAATCCAACATATATTATATTATACTGAATCCAACATATAGTATATTATACTGAATCCAACATATAGTATATTATACTGAATCCAACATATATTATATTATACTGAATCCAACATATATTATATTATACTTAATCCAACATATAGTATATTTAACTGAATCCAACATATAGTATATTATACTGAATCCAAATATAGTATATTATACTGAACCCAACACATATTATATTATACTGAACCCAACATATATCATATTATACTGAACCCAACATATATTATATTATACTGAACCCAAAATATATTATATTGTACTGAACCCAACATATATTATATTATGCTGAACCCAACATATATTATATTATACTGAACCCAACATATATTATATTATGCTGAACCCAACATAAATTATATTATACTGAACCCAACATATATTATATTATGCTGAACCCAACATAAATTATATTATACTGAACCCAATATATATTATATTGTACTTAACCCAACATATATCATATTATACTGAACCCAACATAAATTATATTATACTGAACCCAACATATATTATATTGTACTGAACCCAACATATATTATATTATACTGAACCCAACATATATTATATTATACTGAACCCAACATATATTATATTATACTGAACCCAACATATATTATATTGTACTGAACCCAACATATATTATATTATACTGAACCCAACATATATTATATTATACTGAACCCAACATATATTATATTATACTGAACCCAACATATATTATATTATACTGAACCCAACATATATTATATTGTACTGAACCCAACAATTCCCCCACTAACCAACAATCACGAGGTTATTTGCTCAGCAACCGAGAAGGCTAACATGCTTGCCAGTCGGTTTGCCTCAAACTCCACACTGGACCCTCTAAACCACCCCCTACCTCAATTTCCTATGCGGACAGACGCCACGCTAGACGACTTGAAAATCACCCCTGCTCAGGTGCATGCTATCATTAAAAACCTTGACACTTCCAAAGCATGTGGACCCGACCTCATCCCAGCTGTGCTATTAAAAAAGTGCTCGGCCGAAGTAGCTCCAGTTCTCTCCAAACTCTACAACAAATGCCTTAATGAATCTTGCTTTCCGAGCTGTTGGAAAACTGCTTCTGTAGTACCAGTATTCAAGAATTCTGGCAAAAGAACTGACCCATTAAATTATCGCCCTATTAGCCTCCTCCCACTTTTTGCCAAAATATTTGAGACCTTAATTAACCATGCTCTAGTCCATCACCTTACAGATGCTAAACTTCTGACCGACCGTCAATATGGATTTAGACAAGCCCGTTCCACGGCAGACATCCTCACTGTAATCTCTGAACGCATATACCATTCACTGGACAAAGCGGGAGAGGGAAGAGCGGTAGCTCTAGATATATCTAAGGCTTTTGACAGGGTATGGCATGAGGGTCTCCTCAGGAAGATTAGATCTTACGGTATCACTGGTAGAATACTTAACATAATTAAATCCTTCTTAGATAAGAGAAAAATCCAGGTTGTCCTCGACGGTCGTACATCTAAACAATATGATATAAATGCGGGAGTGCCCCAAGGATCTATCCTGGGACCTCTGCTGTTCCTGATATTCATAAATGACCTCCCCGACAAGATTACCTCTGAGATGGGGATATATGCTGATGACACCACACTCTATAGCAGGCACGACAGGAAAACAAACGAACATATATCTAAAGTAATGGCAGAAACACTAGAGGATGACCTCCAATCAGTAGTGGAATGGGGACAAAAATGGATGGTCACGTTCAATGCCACCAAGACAAAACTGGTTTCATTCAATAATTACAAGAAACCTTCTCTACCACCTATAGCAATGGCCAACGACTCTTTATCTGAGAGTACGTCTCTCAAGCTCCTTGGCCTAACGTTCACTGGAAACATGAGTTGGAACAGTTACATCGAGGGCATTGCCAGGGCCGCTGCAAGGAAGGTGGGCTCTCTCTACCGTGCTAGAAAACTTTTAACACCCGAAAGTATCCTGTACCTCTATAAGGCCACTATTCGCCCATGTATGGAGTATTGCTGTCATATTTGGGCCGGTGCATCGGCTACTAGTCTCTCGCTTCTTGACAGGGTTCAAAAGAGAGTCGCAAATCTGATAGGCCCTAAACTGGCATCAAAACTCCAGCCTCTGTCCCATCGTCGAAACGTTGCATCCCTCTGCCTGTTCTACAAGTATTATAATGGTGAATGCTCTGAAGAACTGCAAGCACTTGTGCCCCCACGACGTGAACACCCTCGACAGACCCGACAAGCTGCAAAATCCCACCCCACACTGTAGAGATCCCTAGATGTAAAAGATCCTTCTACTCCAGTAGTTTCTTCCCCAGAACTGCTAGACTTTGGAATTCCATTTCGGGTCACTGCTTCCCCAACTGTACTGACATGCATAAGTTCAAGTGCAACGTGAACCAACATCTCGCTGCCCAAATCCCTACATAGTACCCCAGTAGATGTTTCCCCTGATAGTAGCCCCCTACACCAAAGTGGCAATGTGCCTTGTTTGGGGTGAAAATGTAATAAAAAAAAAATTATATTATACTGAACCCAACATAAATTATATTGTACTGAACCCAACATATATCATATTATACTGAACCCAACATATATTATATTATGCTGAACCCAACATATATTATATTGTACTGAACCCAACATATATTATATTATACTGAACCCAACATATATCATATTATACTGAACCCAACATATATTATATTATACTGAACCCAACATATATTATATTATACTGAACATTTTAAATGAATAGAAAATAAGTTTTTTAATAGGAATACCAATACACACAAAAAACAAATTTATAGGAATATAGATTTAGAAATAAAAACGAAATGAATAGAAAGCGATTCGCAAATTCTTATCAAATTCTCAAGTTTGAAACAGTTGGAAAGTATTTACATCCAATAAATTAAAGAATAGATATTTAAAAAAAAAACATTATCAAATTATTGTTTTAAACCAATTTGATTAATTTAATAACTGACAGAACTCGTAGAAATCCCAGAGTAGTTTTAAAAATTTTAAACATAGAATTAATAAAAAAAATTCAACATATGATAAAATAAGTTTAAACATATAATAAATAAAAAATTTTAAACATATAATAAAAAAAATTAACATATAATAAATAAAAAAATTAACATATAATAAATAAAAAATTAACATATAATAAATAATAAATTTTTAAAAATATAATAAATAAAAAAATTTTAAACATATAAGAAATAAAAAAATTAACATATAATAAATTAAAAATTTTTAAACATATAATAAACAAAAAAATTAACATATAATAAATAAAAAATTTTTAAACATATAATAAATAAAAAAATTAACATATAATAAATAAAAAAATTTTAAACATATAATAAATAAAAAAATTAACATATAATAAATTAAAAAAATTTAAACATATAATAAATAAAAAATTAACATATAATAAATAAAAAAATTTTAAACATGTAATAAATAAAAAAATTAACATATAATAAATAAAAAATTTTTAAACATATAATAAATAAAAAAATTAACATATAATAAATAAAAAAATTAACATATAATAAATAAAAAAATTAACATATAATAAATAAAAAAAATTTAAACATATAATAAATAAAAAAATTAACATATAATAAATAAAAAAATTAACATATAATAAATAAAAAAATTAACATATAATAAATAAAAAAAAATTAAACATATAATAAATAAAAAAATTAACATATAATAAATAAAAAAATTTTAAACATATAATAGATAAAAAAATTAACATATAATAAATTAAAAAATTTTAAACATATAATAAATAAAAAAATTAACATATAATAAATTAAAAAATTTTAAACATGTAATAAATAAAAAAATTAACATATAATAAATAAAAAAATTTTAAACATACAATAAATAAAAAAATTAACATATAATAAATAAAAAAATTTTAAACATATAATAAATAAAAAAATTAACATATAATTAATAAAAAAATTTTAAACATATAATAAATAAAAAATTAACATATAATAAATAAAAGATTTTAAACATATAATAAATAAAAAAATTAACATATAATAAATAAAAAAATTTTTAAACATATAATAAATAAAAAAATTAACATATAATTAATAAAAAAATTTTAAACATATAATAAATAAAAAATTAACATATAATAAATAAAAAAAATTTTTAACATATAATAAATAAAAAATTAACATATAATAAATAAAAAAATTAACATATAATAAATAAAAAAATTTTAAACATATAATAAATAAAAAAATTAACATATAATAAATAAAAAAATTTTAAACATATAATAAATAAAAAAATTAACATATAATAAATAAAAAAATTTTAAACATATAAGAAATAAAAAAATTAACATATAATAAATAAAAAATTTTAAACATATAATAAATAAAAAAATTAACATATAATAAATAAAAAAAATTTAAACATATAATAAATAAAAAAATTAACATATAATAAATAAAAAATTTTTAAACATATAATAAATAAAAAATTAATATATAATAAATAAAAAAATTTTAAACATATAATAAATAAAAAAAATTAACATATAGTAAATAAAAATCTTCTCTCAACATGATGTTTTTAATTATAAAATAAAATAGCCAATTTGAAACCGTAAACAGACAGCCATGTTTTAATTTTAATTTTTTAAAAAGGAAATGGTTTATATGATTTACAACTGACAAAGAGCGACTATAAAGGGAGGTAATTCGTTTCCCACTAATTAATGTTTATGATGATGTTTTTTTTGTAACACTGGACATACAAACAAATAAATTAATATTTTGAGTTAATAAACCAATGCTACTGTAAGAATTAAAATTAACTCTGAAAATCCAATTGTTTAAATAAAACAGCAAAATTAAAAATAAAAGCGCAAAAAATGAAACTAAAAATACTCCCGGGCAATAAACAGTAAGTAAAGCTTGTGTATCTATTGCTTCAACGTGATTTTTTTTTCAATTTGCCAACAAAAACAAATTACGAATACTAGAATGTGTTTTTGTGTGCCTTTTTTACTGATTAGCAATGCTGTTTGTATTTAACATTTTTAATTATTCTTTTAATTCACCTGAAAGAATGTTTGTAATAAAGTCCGTGAATATAATTATCTTCGACAAATATGAATCAAACACATTTAATAGCACTATTTAATATACGTGTGTGTAAAAGTTGATTTGAAAAAATATACAAATATGATCTTATTTATTTTCTTATTTGGTGATGTATAGAAATATAAAATGCATATAAAAGTGCAGTATTTTTTGTTGCATTCTACTTTTGATGCACTTAGAGATGTGTGTGGGAAGTGGTGTCAAAAGAAGGAAGTAGAACAAATGGGATGAAGGGGTACATGTAACTTGTGTGTAGCTAGTCACAGATCTCTGATTCTAAACTTGAATTCTCACACTCACCTGCAAAGAGATACACACGTTCATATGCCTACAAATATATCATACACATGTTTGTCTTTCGATTTACTTCATATATATATATATATATGTATATATATATATGTATATATATATATATATATATATATATATATTGAGTAAAATGATTCATAATTTATAATTAAAAATCGGTTTCAAAAGGAAAAAACAAACAAAATCAATAAATTGTACGATCGTTTCGGAAACCATGTTTTTATTGAAATAGACAATACGTATTGAACAATAATTTTATCATTTGATTTTATAAAACAAAATCTCCTCATCAGCAAAAATAGTGAGGGGGGTAAAGACACCAACAATAAAACTAGCATTTTTTAAGTAAGGCAGATATATCTTTTATTCGCCCGCTTTTAAAGCCTGTAAGTATCTTAGTCCATGGCATGTTGTTGAATGTCACTAATACATTAAAATAAACTCCGTCTTTAGACTGTTGGTCTAATTCCCTGAATATATATATATATATATATATATATATATATATATATATATATATATATATATATATATATATAGTCTAAAGAAGCTTTGAATAAAAAAATGCAAAAATAAAAAT
Organism: Euprymna scolopes; assembly: GCF_053919585.1. Classification (NCBI taxonomy): domain Eukaryota; kingdom Metazoa; phylum Mollusca; class Cephalopoda; order Sepiida; family Sepiolidae; genus Euprymna; species Euprymna scolopes. The sequence goes on along the minus strand of NC_136486.1, from coordinate 176,806,841 downwards.
AAAGAATGCAGTTTAAATTCCCGGATGAAAAAATATATTAACTTTAACCTATCGCAGACATAGCACCTACATAATCCGACTTTTAAAATGTTTATAATGACCAAAGAAAATTCATTTATATAAGGATGAAGAAAAAAAGGCTTTACTAAAATTGTTAAATAGAAATAGACTTAGCATTTATATATATAATGAGAATAATGGAAATAGTATTCCGACAAAATAGAGAAATAAAAATTTACAAACCTAGTTATGTGTTCATCAACGTTTCGTCTTTATTTCGAGACATCCTCTGGATGAATGAGATTAAGAAAACAAAAACCAAGTACAAATATTTGAAAACTTTTCACAGTCAAACTCTCTCACACTATAAAAAAAACACCTCCTACAATAATTAATACATATAATCTCAATCAATAAATTACGTAACAAAAACACACTCATTTCATTTCTGTTACACACCTATATTTGGATTTTAACAGACATATTTATCCAGAAAGAATATTAACTGCGTTCATATCTTTTAAAAACATATTAACGACTATATGACGTTATTAAAAATCTCCTCATCTTTAACCACGCAAGCTCCCCTTCTTTTTTGAATTTCCAACGACTTTATCCGTTTCTGAAATAGAACAGCGTCACACTTTTCACGTGCAAAATTTTCAAATATTTGTACTGGTATTTTTGTTTTCTTAATCTCATTCATCCAGAGGAAATCTCAAAATAGAGACGAAACGTTGATGAACACTTAACTTGGTTTGTTCCATTTTATTGCTCTCTCTTACTCTCTCTCTCTCTCTCTCTCTCTCTCTCTCCATATATATATATATAAGTGTGTGTGAAGACAATTCTCAACCTATATACTCAACGAATTTTTATATAAAGACTTGAAATTTGGTATATATATTATTCAGATGTGTAATAAAAGGCTGCTAATGAGTCTTTTTTTTTAATTGGTACTTGGGGGTTCATCGAATTTTTATCTGTCTGTAAACAGTTTCACAACTGCGCATGCACAAATCGTTCACATTATGTTAAAAATAAGTAGGTTTGAAAACACTCTTTAAATCCGTGTCAAGCTGGCCTAATGGTTATCATACTTTATTTACCTTCTTAATGGTCCAGTTTCGATCTCAGCTCCAGTATTTCTGTTTTTACCTACAATAAATGAACTGTTTAGAAAAAAATATATAATACTCGCATGCACATGTCTCAGTTTCTTCCTGTTTTTTTTATACAGTAAAATTTACTATATAATTAAACTATACGAAGTATATTGTTAATATATCTTGTTAATATAAAGTATTTTGGTAATAAAAAGTATAAAGTATAGCGTTTATAGAAGATACTTTTATAATATAACATTTTGGTAATAAGAAATATTTTGTTTATAGAAAGTATTTTATTTATAAAAAATACTTATTTTATCTTTTAAAAGTGTTGCAGACTTTATGGTACTTACATTAAGAATTCTCGCCTATTTCGATCACAAAATACGTTATAATTTACCCTTAGTCGAAACTGACCATGCATAACACCATTAAGGTGCAAATAAAAACTTTATTAAGGTAGGTAGTATTTTAACTGAATTTCTTGTTTTAATGAAACTGTATTGCTATTTATTGCTAATAAATTTATATAATATCCTATTTTTTATTCGGATGTATATTGTTTTCATTTTTAATATTACTACTTTTTTTTGTTTATGTATTTTTTACAGTGATTAATTAATCAATAGAAAAAAGGAAAAAATGTACTACTAAATCCGAGCACTCTCTATTAATCAAATAAAAACTGATTTTTTTTAGACATTTGGCAACCTAAAAACTTGGCGATTAAAAATAATAAATAAAATAGTTTCCTTTAGAGTTGTATCCGATTTTAACATAAAATGGTCATTCTTACATGCTGATTTAGGGTTAGGGGTTAGGGTTACGGTTACGGTTAAGAAAGGGCAAGTTTTTTTTCTGTTTTTGAACAGTGACATTTTTTAGACAAAAATAAGTTTATTGAGAAACAAACATACGCTATTGCAATTTCGAATTAGCACCAGCTTTCTTATAATTTGTGCATTTGTAATTTGATGTTAACTAATTACTAGTGATGAGACGATTTCAATATTTTTCTGATTCCGATACAATTATCGATTCCGATTCTATATAAATCTCTAAATATTAAACTATTAAATTGCTACTTTACCCAATTTGTGAGTGTTTGGGGGGGGTGATATGGCGAATTTAGTTTTACTAGTCGTTCAAAATAATTAAATATTTATTATTCCAGCAGCGGAAGATTTTGTTTCAAACAAAATCAAATAAAAATATAATAAAAGGAATCGTTTTTGGCATCGGAAAATAAGCACAAATTTTCGATTTTTCCGATTCCCATGAATCGTCTCAACAATTTAATTACTTTCATTATATGGTCGCTTCTTCGTCATAAAAAATGACCAACGTGGCTTACACTCCTCTTCCGCCATGCACACAACAAACTTATAATTTAAAGCGCGTGACTACGGCTGAAAAACGTTAATGGCTGGTACAAATAGATAAAGAAGTAAGAAAAGTAAATAAAATATTTATTTTTTGTCAATGTGAAAATAAAATATTTATTTTTGCATGGATTTATCAAACGACTGGCGGGGGCGCTTGGTCTTGCTCGGTCGTAAAATACGTTTAAATATATTTTAATTCATCCAGGTTTCGTATTTATTATTACAGAGCCAATTCTCTATTGAATACTATAGTGTACCTAATTTATAGTACTGATTACAAAAGTTTTAAAAAATGTTTTGAGTGCTATCAGCTAGAATCGAAACCAAAACATTTATCGCTTCAACCGCGTTCACTACCATTTGCGCTATCGACAGACAAATAGGAGAGAAGTTGAATTAAATCACTTCAAGCTACCTGTGAACCGGCGCATGCGCAGAAATATGTCGGCAAGTTGAAATGAACACTTTGTATTTAAATTTGTCGACATATTTCTGTGCGCATTATTCATTCATCCAAACAAAGATTTTACTCGTTATAAACCATCCTTGGTGTATAATTACTATTTCTTGTTAATTTCAGGGTTATGTGCCCAGTAGTTTGAGTTTATCTACTGTTTAATTTATATAGATAAAAGAAATGCCAATTCCTTACAGTTTATAAAAGAAATGAAAATACGAGTTCTAAAACAGAATAAGTAAATACATATGAAGGTAGTTGACATTTTTACGTGTGCGTTTCAAAGCCGCTTACATCACAAAGTAGCTTTAAAATACGAATTATTTTGTATAAATGAATCATGCTAAAATCTTCTGTGCACGCTTTGTCAAGAAACAATGTGTGATTAACGGATGATTATTAATCTGAAAGCAGAAGGAGTTCGCGTTTAAAGAATAATTTTATGAATGATTACGTAATTCTAGTTTAGTTTGAATGATTACGTAATTCTATGTTATCGAAGGGTTAATATTTTTCGAAAGAAATCAAGGGAAAGTATTTTTTGCAGAAGACATGATATAGAAATAGTACAACAAATCGTTCATTCAGGATCAAATATTGATTTGATACCTTAAAGTATATATATATATATATATATATATATATATATATATATATATATATATATATATAAGAGGTGGGTGTAGTTTTCTTGAAGCATTGTATAGTATGTAGTTAAATAGAATTGTAGAAGGCGGTATGTTGCAGAAGTAACGGAAAGACACAAGCTGAAGCAGGTGAGAAATTTATTAATACAACTTATAAATACATGTGTACATATTCATATTTCATATACGCAGTATATTTATATTTGCACACAGAGAAAGTCTAGGCATACAACTTATACACACTGGGCCATCACTACGACAGCATTTGTCAAAACGCAAAACCCACCTAAGCAACGTACCCTGTACCCTAACTAACTGCCCGATGAACACCACTAACATGTGCCACCGTACATACACAGTATATTGCATACAGTGCACCAAATGTGACCAATCATACGTCGGTAGCTCAGTGAGACACCTACACATTAGAGTAAAAGAACACATACAAACACAAGCCTCTTCTGTTCGCAAACACCTTCACACATGCGGCAACACTAACAAATCCATTAGAGTAGATATTTTAGCCACCGAATGCAATGTTGGCAACCTTCGTATCAAAGAATCAGTCCTGATTGCCAAATTACATCCCAAGATTAATCGCCGACATGAATTAGGCTCTTCATTCTTAACTTAATTCACACCATCCCACCATTGTATAATACAATTATAAAATAAATAAACAAAAAATAAAATTTTAAAAAATAAATCCAAAATTAAATTAAAATAAACCAAAATAAATAAACAAACAAAATAATAAATAAGCAATCCCTATTCAAGATTACTACACATTAATAATAATAATAATGTTTAACAATTAAATAGCAAGCCTAAGATATATGAATTAGATGGTACGAGCATGTGGGCTACACGGCTACATGTATATGACTCATGCAAATTTATAAGTTTATATACCCCAATATAACCCAATTGGTTTCTCCGAGTAAACCTAACAATATTAATCGCAAATAACAATAAGACATAATACACCAAAAACAGAAACCCAAGTTAACTCAAATAAACAAATACATTATAAAAAAAGAAAATTACTCAAACTTTCGAAATAACTTCTAACCACTTCGTCATAACACATTGCATATATAAATAAATAATTATAGTTACTATATAATTGAATTAAAGATACAAGAATCCATAAATGAGTATATATACACTACATAACGAATTAAATAAAATACCCCCAGAATGAGAATAATATCACTAAAATAAAATAAATAAGCAAACAAATAAATACATAAAAAGTAATGCAACGTTATACATCTAACTGAGAAGAAATATCGTTAACGATTATCCCCCTTAGAGCAACTCATCAAGTAGTCTCCCTTAACCAACCGATTTATTCTAAAGCTACGCCCCCACCACCCCAAACAGAACGCAGAAACACAAACAACAAATAAAATAGTTAATTAAATCCCCTCAATATGAACATAAACTATATAAAAATAAATAAATAAATAAATAAAACAAATAAATAAATTAGAAATAAAAAGAAGTAAAAAAAAAAACTCAATCATATTAAATTAAAAAGCAACCAACAAGGTCCGGACAATTATTTAGCCCGATACTGTTACTGTTTACTGTTTACAACAACACGTTTGAACCAAAGATAAACTATTATAAAAAATAAATAAATAAAATACAATATAAAATGAAATAAATAATTTAGAAATATAAAATAAGAATTGAGAAAATAAACCCTAACCATATACTACCCACAAGTTCCGAGCGATGATTTGCTGCGGTATAGTTACTGCTTACAACAGTACGTTTGTCAAAGTTAAGTAAATATCTGACGAAGAGATCTTTCTCGAAATATTACATTACACGGACATACCACCAGACCGACTTTCCCAGATGACCACTGTGCAAATATAAATATACTGCGTATATGAAATATGAATATGTACATATGTATTTATAAGTTGTATTAATAAATTTCTCACCTGCTTCAGCTTGTGTCTTTCCGTTACTTCTGCATTGTACCGCCTTCTACAATTCTATTTAAATATATGTACACATAGGTATATTCATATATAAAAAAAAAATACACATAGGTATATTCATATATAAAAAAGGAGGGAAAGATCCACCTTAAACCACTAACCTAGTTCTAAAACAGATCCTTTGTTCGATAAAATGCATGCCCATTGGCTGATAGGAGGGGCGCGGTGGATACTAGAAAGCTGATTGGCTAACTAGAAATCCTCAACATATATAAAAACAAGAAGCAACCACAAAATTCGCGCATAAGCCTGACGAATCCTACAGTGGATGAAACGCAGAATATTCAGTGTAGCTTAATCGCCATATATATTTTATAAATTACTAACTAGCTCTACCTACGTATTGAGCACTTTTGAAGTAAATACTTAAAGTTTACGCATAAATCTATACTTTCGTATATTAAATTTGTGTGAGTAAATGAAGTAGTTATATATATATATATATATATATATATATATATATATATATATATATATATTCTGTACATTTTTTACAGAACCGTTTTGTTATGCAGAAACAAACGGTTATAATGTCAATACTACCGCCCTTCGTGAATATACTCTTCAGAAAATAAGAAATCCTTTGTTTAGATAGATGAACTAAGATGGCCGCTGGAAAAAAATATATGATGTTGATAACCCTTAAACCCTTATCCCTGAGTGGCTTCCGGGCCTTAATAAGTGGTGACCACCGTGTAAAAAAAAATCTTCTATAAATATTTTCCTTCTTTCAATATAATATTAGTATGCATTTTTTCTATCTAATCTGAGAATTTCTAATTTTTTTTAAGAGTATATACACGAAAAGAGACGGTATTGACATAATAATAATCGTTTGTTTCTGCATAACAAAAGAGATCTCTATAAAATATACCGAAATTTTACATGGAGCTGTTTTGCATGAAAAATACATATTTGGATCTTGCTATTCTTTTATATATACTTTGTTATTGTATTTAACATACATTGAGCTTTTAAACAAAATGGATTAAATTTTTAAATAGAATACTTAAGACAAGAGTATTACTAAGTTGGGACAGCAGAGTCCCGGAGTTCCAAAGTCTAGCAATTATGTGGAAGAAACTATTAGATTAAAAGGCTTTCTTGCATCTAGAGATCTCTACTCTGTAAGAGGTCGGATTTTTCTGCTTGTCGGGTTTGTAGTTCGTCGGAGCATCCACAATTAAAATACTTGTAGAACAGGACGTGGGATGCAATATTTCGTGAATGGGGCAGAGGCTGAAGCTTAGATGACCTATCAGGATGGTGACTCTATTTTGAACCTTGTCCAGGAGTGAGATTCTAGTAGCAGATGCACCAGACCAAATGTGACAACAATACTCCATACGTGGGCGAATGATGGCTTTTTAGAGGCACAGGATACTTTCAGGCATAAATAGCTTTCTAACATGATAGAGAGAGCCCACCTTCTTCGCAGCGGCCTTGGCAATGCTCTCAATGTATCTGTTCCAATTCATAGTCCCTGTGAACGTTAAGCCAAAAAGTTTAAATGAAGTAATTTCAGGTAATATGTCTTTGGCCATTGCTATTACTGGTGGAGAAGGTTTCTTGTAATTATTGAAGGAACCAAGCTTAGTCTTGGCAACATTGAATGCGATCATCCATTTATGTCCCCATTCCACTACAAAGATGAGGTTTTTCTCTAATTTTCGCTATTTGCTTCGATATGTGTTCATTTTTTGTTTTCCCTTCGTGCATGTTATAGAGCGTGGTGGCATTAGCAAATATACTCATCTCAGAGACAATTTTATCAATTTTATTTTTATTTGTGAATATTAAGAATAATAAAGGTCCAATGATAGATCCCTGAGGTACTCCCGCATTTATATCATATTGTTAAGATGTACGAACGTATAGGACAACTTGGATTCTTCTCTTATTTAAGAAGAGTAAAAGTGCACTAGGGGTCTTCGGGTGGTCCCCCAGTGCATTTTCACCTTAAGAAGTTTAAGAACTGTAAAAATTGTTTGAAATTTGGTCGCAAAATGAGTGAAGCTTTAAAGCAATTATAAATGAGTAAAACTAACACTTAACCAAAAATATACTAGCATGGATACCCGACGTTCTCCGGAATTGAATGATGATTCCACCCTCTCATACTTTTATTGTCATTTAAATCGGTGAAATCGACCATTTTTTAATCAAATTGATTGATTGGCTGCTCCGGAAGGAAGCTTCACATAATGACTTTGTCTACAATATAATTTGCACTGTAGAGAATCTACTGTTGATTTTATAAAATTATCTGTAAATAATGGCTTTGCTTAAAGTTTAAAATACAAAAGTCAAGTATCATGGTTCAATCGTGCTCTAAACAGAAACATTCATTTCGAACGCACCCCTTTCTTATCAAAGAACCAACTGTTGATTCTATGAAATTATTTTTACATAATTACTTGAATTAAAGTTAAAGGTACAAAAGCCAAGTATCACGGTTCAGTTATGCTTTAAAAAGAAACATTCATTTCGAACAAACCCTTGTAAAAGTATCTACAGTTGATTTTATAGACTAGATCGTTCTGCTTGTGCGGTAATAGGACTTCATAAACTCATTATTGGTGTTAGATTGTATAAATCGGACTTTCTTTAAGCAGATTTTTTTCAATTTTCTATACTTATCTGACGCATCCCGATTCAAAACCTACGTAAGAACACTGCCAGATACAGCAAGTACTTTCGTGTGACATTTCAAAATAAATCGGCCTAGCCGTTTCCGCGTTCAAAGGAACGAACTCACACACACATACAGAAAAGTTTCTTCATATATATATGCATATATATATATATATATATATATATATATATATATATAACTCGCTACGTCTGTCTGTCTCCAATTTTTTTTTTAAGTGCATCTCTTCCGAACGCAATGTTCGAAGAGCGGTGCGAAAAGGTTCAAATAATGGCAGTTTTGGGTTTTAGCTGGTAAAAATAGCTGCTAAGGGGTCAAAATTGGGGAAAAAATTGAAACGTGACAGGCGTAAGTTGACTCATATATTATTTGTCCACATACGGAAATATATGCATTTCTATTCTAAAGTCGGTTCATTTTTAATTATTTTTTATCCGCCTGACGATAGTTCAAAGGATAAGCACTAGGGCTTGAGTGCTATATGTTTTCATTTGGATTCTAGCGGATGGCACCCATATATATATATATATATATATATATATATATATATATATATATATATATATAGAGAGAGAGAGAGAGAGAGAGAGAGAGAGAGAGAGAGGGGGGAGAGAGAGAGAGAAAGGGGGCAATTTTTTCCTTGATACATGTTTGATTGACTAAAAATTGAATCAAATAAGGAACAAAACAGAAACTTTCACATTCACTATCTAATTAAACAAATGTGTGTCTGTGTGTCTGCGTTTGTGTATGTGATGTATGATATTTTATATACAATCTCGTATATCGATACACAAACGCAGACATATTTCTACAATGAATTCCGTAATGTGAAAATAAAGTAATGTTACTTTGAAAATCCGAATTTATTTAATTTTTTGTTTGCCCGTAGAAAGACATTGTGTCCGTGTGAAATCAGATACGTTATTAAGCTAAACGCCTTCCTTTCATCTATTACAATAATTGGAGACTGCAAAAGCATGTGGATCTGATCTCATCCTGATTATACTGTTAAAAGATGATCCAGTTTATTCATTTATTTATTGCGGACTATTATCCTCATCTGTTAGTTGTTGGTTGTTTCGGCCAACTATTCCTCTGGCCTTCGTCAAGTGGTTCCCGCGACGGGATAGGAACTCCGAATCTTCTAACTGCATGCTCAGCAATAAAACTCATTTCAATAATCACTTCAATTAATAAATAATACATGCTCCAATTCTCTCCAAACTTTTAAAAAATGCCTTTGCTAATCCTGTTTTCATGACTATTGAAAAACTGCTTCTGTTATACCAGTTTACAAGAACACTGGCGAAAGAACTGACCCCCAAAATTATTTCCGATTAGATCCTCTTCCTTTTCGCCAAAATGTTTGAGACCTTAAAGCTCTAATCAACCAGCTCACAGTTGCTAAACTTCTGTCCGACTAACAGTATGAATTTAGGCAAGTCCCTTCTACTGCAGATATCCTAACTGCAATCTCTGAAGGTATATACCATGAACAGGATAAAGCATTGGGAGGCTAGGACAGTAAGCCTAGATATATCTAAATCTTTGACAGGATATGGAACGATGGTCTTCTCATGAAAATCAGATCATGGGTTATTACTGGATAAATACTAAACATAATTAAATCTTTAAGGTTGGTTGGTTGTTTTTGTTTTACGGCATATCAACCTTTTTCAGGTTATTTAATGCCGAATCTAGTTATTTTGAGGAACGATTTTTAATGGAGTATATTTTTTTTTTTAAGTCAGATTCTATTTAACCCATAATTGGAACCCTAACAGGTACTACCACTACGGGTCAGTGGACCTGGGAGCAATGGCAATTAAAGGGTGGCTCCACACTCCCCAAAGCCCGCAAGGTGGGGCCTCACCACCGGATATAGTTTTAGGTCATATCCAGGAGCAAAAATCTTTAAGGAAAGAATCCAGGTTGCCCTCGATAGTCGCACGTCAAAACAATATGATGCAAATGCGGTTGTTCACCACGCTCTGTGACGAATGAACACATATCCAAGGTAATGGGGCAAACTCTAGAAAATGATCTCCAGTATGTAGTTGAATGGGGACAAAGATAGATGGTCACATTCAATGCTGCCGAGATTAAACTTTTTTCTTTCAATAACTACAAGAAACCTCCTCAACCACTAATAGCCATAGCTAATTATACATTACCTGAAAGTGCTTCTTTCAAACTCCTCGGCTTAACGTTCACATGAGTTGGAACAGAGACATTGAGAGCATTGTCAAAACTGCCACAAAGAATGTGGGCTCTCTCTACCGTACTAGAAAGTTACTTATGCCTGAGAGTATGCAGTACCTCTACAAGGCCACCATTCATCCACGTATGGAGTATTGTTGTCACATTTAATCTCCCACTCTTAAACAGATTTCTAAAGAGAGTCACCAACCTAATATGTCCCACACTGTCAGCAAGGTTTCAACCTCTGGCCCATCGATGAAATGTTGCATCTCTTTGCCTGTTTTACAAGTATTTAAATGGTATGTGTTCCGACGAACTACAAACCCTTGTACCCCCTCGACGTAAATACCTCGGACAAACCTGGCATTCAGCAAAATCCCACCCATACACAGTAGATTCCCAGATGCCAGAAAGCCTTCTACTCTAATAGCTTCTTCCCTAGGACTGTTAGACTTTAGAATATCTTTCTGGGTTTCTGCTTTTCCTGACTGTACTGACATGCAGAAGTTCAAGTATAATGTAAACAGATATCTTGCTGCTAAACTCCCTACATAGTATCCCTGCAAATTATGTCCCAGATAGCAGCCCCTACATCAAAGTTTCACTGTACCGTGTTTGGCTTGATCTAAAACACGAATCTTGTAAGTGTCACCTGTGATAAGCCTCATAAAATTGCAAAGATGGACAAGGGGGTAGAATGGAGAAGACGAGATTTTTGCCTGACGATTACTCTTGGGAAAAAATATCTGGACGTTTATCTATTTTATTGATGCAGATGTCTTTTACCTGGAGGGCACATATCCAATCCTGAAACGCGTTTATTTTATTTTATCTTATCCTCGCCTTTTTATTACGCGCAAGCATTTTCTGTCCTTTTCTTTCTTTTCGTTTTTCGTATCACTTCCGTTTCTCTCATTTTGCATGGCGTGTCTGCTAAAGCGGCTTTAATTTTTTAATTTTTTAATTTTTAATTTTATTAACAATTTAAAACTTATTTTAAAGTAGCATTTTAACTCATGTTCTATGAGTATAAAAAATATTAAATATATCAATTTATATGTTTATCAATAAACAGATACACCGGACCTATATATATATAAAAAACTTTTTTACCGGACCCATTATATAATCAAAGGAAAATTGCTCTAGGAAAATGCCTAATTCGGATCATTACATTGTGATGTGGATTACTCAAAATACAGTTTGGGTCATTTTAGCTTTCACTTCGGATTTTACCATTCAATTTGAATTTTAACTTTTTATCCTTTTCTTTAACTTCCGCTTACTCTATGATTTTTAATTACTCAATCAATTTTTAATTATGATTTTCCATGTCTCACTGACTTTAGCAAATAAGGTGTAAAGCATTATAACTATTTGCTAATATTTTCTCCTCTGAAGAGATGGTTAGACATCGAAATCCTATAGGATAAGGAGTTAAAATATTTCTAATGTATTCTTTGTCTTACATAGAATAATAAAAATCTTTTCATCTGAAACTCAAACATATCACGTCATAAATTTTTGAATTCATTGAATGACTAAAATTGAATTCATGTGCTCTATCTTGTATATCGAGCAATTCTTATTTAGGTGGAATAATACTTATAGAATATTACTGTCAGTAATATCCTGTAAATCTTAAATCACAGGTTTCCATACCAGCTGATTATTAAATAACTTTATTCTGAAGTATATATATATATATATATATATATATATATATATATATATATATTAGGATGTATATTTAGTAGTAGAGCTAAATATGTTTTTACTATTTCAACTTCGTTTTTTTTTTTTTTTTTTTTGCTTAAATCATTACAAGTTGTTTCAACCGATAGGACAATAATATTATCCTGCCGATCTCTTCAGACAATTCAAGTCAAAACAAAAAGATTCTTTAAAATTACAAATGAGCATCAAGAACCAAGATTTGAAGTGCTGGATAGAGAGGGGAGAGGGAGGACTTAAAGAGAAGAAAAGGAAAAGGAAAAGAGAGGAAGAGGGTGAGGAGAAATATAGAGTATATGTAGTTAGAATTATAGTTAAACATTAAGAGTAGAAAGAAAGAAAGAAAGGAAAGAAGTTAAAGTTAAAATGAATTAAAAAGAAGAGAGAGGATTCTTAGTTAAGAGAGGAAGAAAAGAAAGGGAAAATATTATGAAGTCCGAAAGGGAAAGCGAAAGGGATAAAAAACGAAACAGAGTGTGTCATATAAGTGTCAATAGAGGACAGCAGTAAAGTAAATTGCACCAGCTAATGCAGTCATACACCGGTTAGAAGCTCTGTTGTGGTGGTGGTAGATAGGGCAAAGATACGCCCAGTTTAAAAGAAGGTGGATACATACGTCCAATGGATTAAAGTCATAGAGTAAGGGGAATTAATAAAAAGGATTAAAAAAATTCACATCAAAATTGCATCGTAAAATCCGAAGTGAATGTCTTTGATAGCAGTGTGGTAAAACGATCCAAAAATGACTTTAGCAAATAAAGTGTAAACCATTATAACAATTTGCTAATATTTTCTCCTCTGAAGAGATAATATACATCGAAATCCTTAACATTTCACGTCATAAATTTTTAAATTCATTGAATGACTAAAATTTGATTTATTTGCTCTATCTTGTATATCGAGCAATTTTTATTTAGGTGGGATAGTACTTATAGAATATTACTGCCAGCAATATCTTGCAAATATTATAATCACAGGTTTCTATACCAGCTGATTGATGGATAATTTTATTCTGAAGTATATATATATATATATATATATATAAATTAAAGCACGGATTTCCGAAACGATCGTACAGATGATTGACTTTGTTGTTGTTCCTTCTTATGAAACTGATTTTTAATTTAATTAAAATTTGATTTTTAAATTAAAAAAAAATTTTTTTAATTTTTAAATTGAAAATCACTTTACTTAATATATATATATATATATATATATATATATATATATATATATATAAAGCTGAACGTCTGTGTATGTGTCTGGTCACGAATAGGCTCCTATATGGTTGACTATTATAGAAAACTGGTCACATATAATGATAGAAGATGTATCGAGACACAGGAATGGGTATGTTTGATCTGGAATAATGATGATTCATTAAAATTGCGGGGTCTGCGTACGCGCCTGGGCAACAAAGTATGGAAATAAAAAATTTAAAAATTTAAAAAATAACGTTTACAAGTGTTTTTGATACTTTGATAAGTATGTTTTAACTTAAATAAGGATGGTATAATAAAATTGTGTGGTCTGCATTCGTGCCTGGCCTCCATAGAATGGAAATAGGCACAAAGTTTAATAAAGACTTTTCATATCTATCTGCGGAAGTATATTTTGATAATTATGTTTCAGTTTGAAGAAATATGGTATAATAAAATTATGGGGTGTTCGTTCGTGCCTGACCTCCATAGAATGGAAATATGTCACAAATTTTAACAAGATTTTTTTAATATAGATCCACAGAATATTGTGATACATTTTTCAGTGTGAACAGGTATGGTATAATAAATTATGGGGTTTATCTATTTTATTTTTACTTTCATCATATTTTGCTTTGGTTTTGATGCCCCCAAATTCGAAGCTATCTCTTTCCAACCCTTCCTTTTCATAACCTATCATACTTTAATAAATCAGAGTCCATTTTCTGTAGGCTGTTTTTGAACCCAATCAACGACGGGTACTTTTGCTAGTATATATATATATATATATATATATATATATATATATAGAGAGAGAGAGAGAGAGAGAGAGAGAAGAGAGACACACACACACACACACACACACACAGGGCTTCGTGCTACCTTCTTCACTGAGTTACTATTAAATTGTAGTTCCAGAAAAAAAGGAGGCTTTTTATGCGAGTCGGTATACTAATTTGCATGTGTAATATGTGAAATCTCGCGACTTCACGAGACTTTCCTGTTGGTGAAACTAATAAAAGACACCATCTTTCCCCGTTACAGTTTTCTTTCCAGTTCAGGAATTATTATTCGGAGGAAGGTAAGTCATTTTACTACATGCCCCCTTGATTTTAAAGATCAAAAATCAGTTTTGTAGTCTGCCATCCAGGCTGGGCATCTTCGCTCGCACTACGGTATTTGCGTGCGTTCTTCTTGAAGGACTTCTTCTACCCCATCATCTGACATCAGCGAAACCCTCGGCATGTCCAGCACATGGCGTTGTACTCCTTCTACAACCACTTTATTCTGAGACAACATATTCAGTTACGTTTTCCCGGCCTCATCGCATCGTGAAGTGAGCGTTGGTTTGTTTCACCCACACTTTCTCACCCACTACGATATTTCATCCTGACCAGTCGATGTCGCCACTCGCACTGCCTCCTGTCCCCTGATGTTACAGACTTGATCCACGATGCCACTGTCGCAGAGTCCCTTCTGATTTCTATTACTTGCAGGCCTCATTTCAAAGCTAATTTGATTCCCTTCATTGTAGCATAAGCTCTGCAACATTGATGTGAGCGAAATCATTTTTCTTGCGGAGCCAAACGGCATCTTCTGTCGTTGCTCCCCCTATTTCAGTGCCAGGCTTCTAGCATCACACCAAATTATGCCTTCCTTGCTTCTATTTATGTGCCATTCTCCCTTCACAGAATACTCCTTCTTGACATCCAAAATTACTTCCTGAATCATAACACCTCAGGGTCTACTTTCATCAGCCCCGATTGGTCTGACTTTTGATGAAGCTGCACGCATTCCGCGGTCATCCGACTATGGGGTAGTGACCCACCAGCTTCCCGCTTGGTCAGACCGTCCTGAACCTTGGGAATCTTGCTTCATCGCCCAAACACCAGTTTTCTTTCCTTATTCCGTCGCAATTTCAATCCCAGAACCATTCCAGTTTCTAGAGTTTCCGTCGGTTGTACAGTCAATCCGTATGCGTTGACATGTTCTCTCTCTTTCTCTCTCTCTCTCTTTCTCTCTCTCTCTCTCTCTCTCTCTCTCTCTCTCTCTCTCTCTCTCTCTCTCTCTCTCTCTGCGGTTACATCCCCCGTCTCGTCCACTAGTATATCGTCGATATAAGAGCAGGTTTCTCTGTTAACCATTTTGTTCTTAGTCACTGCCGTCATGATCTTTGGTGTGGAATTTAGTCTGAACCCCAGCCTGCTCAAGCAGTAAACTCGACCTTTCTACTTGACCAATTGATACTTCCACAATCTCTCGTGTACATAAATTTTGAGGTATGCCGACTTTAAGTCTACAATTTTCATGGCTTTCTTCATTTTCCTTCACTCTCTCGTAACTTCTTCACATATGTCAATTTCCTCTTTGATGTGAAAGGCCACACACTTATTTAACTTTCTGAAGTCTAACACTTGTTTGAATTTATTCTTGGTTGGTTGCACTACCGCCATGAGCGGCAGGACTCCCTCAACCGTCCTTGACCATGGGTAAAAATCTTTTCGTCCATCTACCTCTCAACTTCTCTCTCAGACTCCGGTTTAACCTCTTCTTTTAGCGTGCCCTCGTAACAGCCAACCTGATTTGGTAGCATTGGCTTGATTGCGGTCCATCGCCACTCTTGTTACCTTATCTTCAATCTGGAACGGCCTTTTGAGAGTTTTCCGAACTTGTCCATTCACTACTGTAGCTCCTCCCAGTAGGTCTATGACATCTAGGCCCAGTATTATGTCGATTCCCAATATGAGCTGTTCCAGTACAATTCGGACTTGCATGAGTACATTCCTCACCATGATCTTGGCGACGGCCTCTCCACAGTACCTCATCTTCCTACCATCCACCACGTTAACATGCCGCCTCCCTTTCAGCATTTGGTGATACTCGCCTTGACGAACATAATCGTGCAGCCGGTTTCCACGAGAGCCTTCTTCCCATTGATAGTTACCACTATCTGTGGCAACAAACTCCCTGGCACCTTCCCATTGAACAAGGCGTGGCTACTGGCGCAATATCACCTTTTTACTCGTTTCCCTGGAGCTGCAGACAACGCTTGCTAATGTGGCCTCTCTGGCCACATCAAGAGCATATGATGTTAGGCCTGGCCTCTTTGCAGTTCCTCATCAGGTAGGGTCCTCGACATATGAAGCATCGCGCGACAGATTCCCGGCCTTGTCTCTTCAACACCTTCCATTTTCACTGGGAACATCTCTAGGAGAGGAGGTTGCAATTGCCCCCAGGTCTTCAGGGTGCTTGGCCAGCACTCTGGCATGCTTAAAAAGCTCCCCCACCTCCATAGTTTTGATCCTACTTATCTGCTGCAACTCCAACGAGATGCGGTCAGAGAAGCTAGCCACAAAGGTTATTTTGACAGTCCGCTCGGGGCTTTATCCCACGTATCCGATTAATCCTGCCAGTCGCCTTATCTCAGCCGCACAGACGTCAACGGACTCTCCAGTCCAGATGACTCTCCTCAGCTTGTTATAGGCCTTGAAGGAATCTTTAGAAAACACACTCTTCATGCCTTTCTCGATGCTCTCAGCATCAGTCTGGCCTTTCTGTCCCATCTTCAGGTAGACTGCCAGCGTGTTCCACTCCAGATACAGCGGGATTGAAAATATGTCTTCGATTTTCTGTAACTTTGCAATCAGCTTGAGTTTATTGAGCCATGCGACCACATCACCTTCATCCGTGAATGGTCTCAAGATGTCGCTGCTTATCTTCACTCTATCACACATGTTTTTTTCTTCGGAAGAAATACCGCCGAAATAGCTTAAGGATTTTAGATCAGGGCTTCGTGCTACCTTCTTCACCGAGTTACTGTCCGATTATGGTTCCAGACAAAAGACGGAGGCTTTTTATGCAAACCGGTATATTAATTTGCATGTGTAACATGTGAAATCTCGCGACTTCACGAGACTTTCCTGTTGACGAAACTAATAAAGGACGCCATCTTTCCTTATTACACGTTTCTTTCCAATTCACGGCTGGGGGGGAGGTAAGTCATTTTACAAGTAGGATCGCTGTGGGTTGCATTGGATAACAATCGGATTGTAATCTGATAATTATCCAGTTCCTGAATCAAATGGAATTTGGCAATTGGATTGGTCCAGATCGTCCCGGAATTACAATCTTATCAAAAACAAACGGTAGATGCTAGTGCCATCAGCATAAATGTATACGAATGATCTTAGAATATAATTTGTGAGATCATTAATATAGATCAGGAAGAAAGTTGGGCCCAGGATCAACCCCTGAGGAACTCCAGCATAAATACTGTGAGCTTCTAATTTCTGCCCACCAACCACTACTCTTATGAACCTATCAAAGAGAAATAATTTAATAATTGAAAAAAAACATGTCCAGCTAAACCATAGCTAGTGATCTTGTGAAGTAGGCCTTTATGCCATACCCCCTCAAAGGCCGTTGATGTGTCAAGAGCAATTGCCCTAGAAAAGAAGGCTCTGTTGAGAGATTCGCTAATCCTGAGATATAACCATTAACACATCTGCTGTAGATCTGGCAGAACGGAAACCATATTGCATGGCACTAAGAAGGTTATTTTTGCTGATGTGGGTAACTCCTTCTCTAGTTAACACGGATTCCAGCAACTTACTTATGACGCACAGGAGGCTTAGATTAGAGGGAGATGACCGATCACCTGAATTCTTAAATAAATCGCATGCTGATAAGGTTTTCAAGGGTGTTGAGAAGCAATTCCCCTTAAGACAACGCCTAAACAGTTTTGTAGGTATATGAACTAGTTCTGGTTGAAGCTTTTCCAGAACTATAATGACGGCCAGTTGCTTTACTGGAATTAAGGCTTATATTAACTTGGCAACACCACGCACAGATATTTGTATGTCGCATAGCGTGTTTTCTGATACATGAGGAAATACGGGGGGTTGACGACCTTGGCACATAGGATAGAATTAGGTGCAACGTTCTCGGCAACGAGTTTATCTTCGTCTGATGCTGACGATAATACCTCAGGCTGGGATAGAGCACACGCTTGTGTTCAGGATCTTATTTCTATTTGCCAAAACTGGTGGTAACCAAGCCTCTGCTCAGCTACTTTGGACCTAACAAATTGAGCATAACACTCTCTCACATTGTGTATTACTCTTTTACAGTGATTGCTGGCAGTCCTTGACGCGGCTTCGGTCTCAGTACAGTTTCCAGGTTTTCCTTTGATCCTCTTTCCATAAAGGCAATATTATCTTTTTAAAAATGTCTTCTCTGTGTAATATGTGTCCTTACTCCTCTCTTCTGATGAGAAGCGTTTAGCTCCAAAATGCCATGATCTAAAGAGGTTTCCCTATCCCGAAATATTGTATTGTCTTTTGAACTGATAGCATAATAAAATTTAATTGTAAACTTTGTATCGCTTTGTTATCTTCACTTATTCTATAAAGCTGGTTGAGTGTATATGTGAATATATTTATCATACAAGTTAATGCTAAACGTAAAGATAATATACATGAAAAGTAATTATAAATGCTTGCTGAATAGATGAGAGAGGTTGGTATATGGATCTGCAGAATAGATTTTAACATAGGGGCAAGGGAGTAAGAGTTGAAGTCGGAGTCGGAGTTATGAATCAGAATCGGGAGTCGGAGTCGGAGTCGAAGATATCAAAGGATTCGGAGTCGGCATTCTAGAGAATTCTAGGAGTCGGAGTCGGACTTTTACCATCCGATTCCGCCACCCTGACTACAACTGAACCTCCACCACCTTGCAGCGTTGAAACTGTGCACCTAGCATTAAATTCTTCGTCATTCATTCGAGAGACGTACTGCCTACCATCACTGCCTATCCTATTGAACTTGTTTTCGTCGCTAAAAATTACTCTCGGCCAATATGATGAGTCATGATCTTCATTGGATCTTACAGAAATCATTGGCTTGTGTCTTGCAACACAGCCTTGCAAATTAAATTCCTTCAATCTGTTCTTATATGTAGAATGAGAGCACTTTTTAACAAGATTACACTGTTCTTGGATTTGGGGATCCATTTAAAATATGTTTCTGAGGCTGCGGATTTGGATTGCATTTTCTTCCCTGTAAGAAGTAACTCTAAGATGACCAGATTTAGGGGCATCACGAACACTTCCAGTGTTTTAGAGATTCTGCACAGTCATTCGTGCCGTTTTCTCACCAAATTTCAATTAGCGACCGATTTCTCGATTTCATAAACCAGAAATGTGGAGATTAATGAGACTCTGACGATCACTAAAAGAAATTCAAGGCATATGGACTAAATGTTACGTTGTATAACCTGGAACAACGACAATTACGAATAAAGATGCCTTGCTGTCTAAAAGGTGGACATTTAAAGTTGGTTTTAAGCTCATTTATTGCTGTAGAGTTTCTTTTTGTTTTCTCGATTTGAAGTTCATTTTTTTTTAATTAGCGTGAACACTTCAATTACAAGTCAAATATGAACAGGTAAAATTATCGAGGAATGAAAGACGAATCAAATGAGAGATTTGTTGTTTAAGCAGTTAAACTCAATTTAGCTTAAATTTTCGGTTTTTGAAAAAAAATGACATGTGCGGACTTTTTTAACGGCACTGCATGTGTGTGTGTGTGTGTGTGTTAACTAATTTAGAATATATACGATATATGCTATTCGTATATCAGACGGTGTTTAATTTTTTATCAGGAAAATTACATTACTCTTTGCAACTGCTTGATATGTATCAATGTTGTTTTTTTGTTTTATATATTTTTTTTATATTTTAGTTTTTATGCTTCTACTGCAGATGAGTTTTGGTCTTCTGAAGGGTATATCATATGAGAGATCGAAATTATATATATATATATATATATATATATATATATATATATATATATATATATATATATAATGAAAACAAAGGGATGTACTGTTTACCTGATATACGCAATGGTAAACTTCAAACTAATATAAATAACAATATTTATACATAGAAAATGTACTCCCAACCGAATTAAAAAATCAGCCACTCTGATGAATCGTAGACGACGAAAGGCGTGTCCGTGTATAATTATATTTTAAAAACTATATATATGACGCTCCCCATATGGGGGTACCAAATTGGTTAAAGGGAAAATTATTCCCAACTCGCATTTAGGTAAAAATGCACTTTCGTAAATAATTGAATTCATTCAAAACGTATCGCAAAAACAAAAACAAATAATATCTACATAAATTGCGATATACCCGAACAGTCGTGCGAGGTAGACGAGTGGTAAGAGTTTAGGCTTCTTACCATGGGGTACCGATTTTGAATCTCACTCGATTCAGCCACTCTGAAGAGTCGTAGACAACTAAACACGTGTCAGTGGATAATTGTATTTTAAAAACAATATATATATATATGTGTGTGTGTGTGTGTGTGTATGTATGTGTTTATACGAACATTATTTTCCACATATATGCATATATGTTTCTGCTTTGACTCTTATTATGGAAATAGCGTCATCAGGCTTTGTTTTTAAAACCAAACTCAAAATATCTATTCGTTTTATACGAATGTTTTCTAAATTATAAAAACTGAAGAAGGAAAATTAGGAAATCGAGAAGTTAAGTGTACATTTGTTAGTATATATAAAAACGATAAACAACCACAGATTTCGCGCATAAGCCTGAAGAGTCCTAGAGTGGATGAAACGCAGAATATTCAGTGTAGCTTAATCGCCATATATATTTTATAAATTACTAACTAGCTCTACCTACGTATTGAGCACTTTTGAAGTAAATACTTAAAGTTTACGCATATATTTATATTTTTGTATATTAATTTTGTGTGAGTAAATCAAGTAGTTATATATATATATATATATATATATATATATATATATATATATATATATATATATATATATATATATATAAGCAAATATTATTAAATGCAACGGAGACACTTTGCTTTATGATTCTTTTTTTTTTAATTTTTTGATTTTTCGTATAATCTTTTTTGTATCAAAGTCAAAAATATTAATAAAGGTTCCATAAATTTTGCTCTCACGAGCGCTTTCGATTCATCCACGAATCATCAGGTGTTGAAGTAAAAGTGCGAAGGAGCGAAAATGAGAATTAAACGTGAAAACTAAAAAATACAGTAAACAGCGTTAGACGATGATAAGTTAAAATATATAGAGTCGATGAAAGTCGTTCAAAAATAATGGTCGATTAAAAAATCGAGTATCAAAATCAGCAAGTTCGTGGACATCGTTGTCCCAGCGAATAACCATGCATCTAAATAATACTAGTACTATATATAAACATTTGATAAAAGAATATAACTGCCCCCCTCCAATCTTATAAAGGGCCTCATTGACAACATAAAAATTATACAACATGAGAATAATAGAAAGAAATTCAAAAGTCTTGAGGCGTCATATATTAGAACTCTTCGGCCCACTATAAATGATATTGCAGTTGAGAAAAGCAGTAATGTTCTAAAATGCCGTGCGGGGTTCGTATTGGACGGGCTTTATTATTTATTTATTTTCGTCCTGAAAAATCTACACACTGCTCTTCTTCAAAAATCTTACAACCTTCTCTCACGGTTTTTCTTCACAGTAATCGATTTATCGTTTGGGCTTCCCAGTTATGTACATCCATCTCAAATATTTTCAAGCTGTTTTTCAGAGAATCCTTACGTTTACTTTAAAAAAAATTAACAAATGAATGAATTCACCGAAGGCAAAATCCTCACTACTGCTGTATTGTAAACGTCTCAAAATTTTAAATAAAACACTCACGTTGTTGTTGATGACGACGACGACGACGACAACGACGACGACGACAACGACGACGACGATGATGATGATGATGCATCACATTTTTTTTTAATTAACAGACGAATGAATCTAGTAGCAGCATTATATATTACATCAGCATGAACAAATGTCTATGAAATAGGTTACATTACATCTTTATTTCCAAATCCACAATGCATCTGTCCAGCATCTGGTGGCTAGTGGTGGCCTGACCTCTGTGCCTGAAAGTATCTCTCGACAAGCCAGCACTTAGTAAGCTACTAGACATTGCCTGGAGAGTCTTTCACTTTTGACCTTCTCATATAGGACGTTATCTCTATGTCGTCATGTATAACGTCATGTATGGCAAGGCCAAAAATGAAACATTCTCTCGACAACGCGAGTAGCTTGCTAGAATTTATATAATATATAATATATATAATGTATAAGAGAGAGAAAGAGAGAGAGAGAGTTTATTTATTGTACAAACATTATTGATTACATATGTGCATACATGTTTCAGTGAAACCCCAATTCAAGGATAACACTTCAACAGACCAAAAAAGAATCGATATTTTTTGGTTTCATGAAGTGTTATCTTTGAATTGGGATTCCACTGAAACATGTATGCACATGTGTAACCAATAATGTTTGTATAATAAACAGACTATCTACCAGCTCTGTCCTGCATTGAATGCTTTTTAATAATTGGATTTACATCTAGGAAACCAATCAATACAACTATTATATATATGTGTGTGTGTGTGTGTGTGTGTGTGTGTGTGTGTGTGTGTGTGTGTGTGTGTGTGTGTGTGATAACTACTTTCTACGAATATAAGCGACGATATCATGTGTAAACAATAGGAGCACATTGAGCCACTTCCGGTGTTTTTTTTTTGTTGTTGTTTTGTTTTTTTAATATTCTTCTATAAATCAAGGAATTGTCCGAAATATAGAGCATTTTCACATGAATGGATAAATTTTATATTCATTATGTTTCTTTTTCTTTTTGTTTTTTGTATGTGGATGTTTAAAACCCTCGGCATAGACCTGTTGAAAAAAAACTTTATACAATGAAATTGTATTGACAGTATTCCATGAATTATGTGGCACTTTCATAAAGAAGAGTCATCTGCTATACGATTAACATTTTGAGTAAGGGAGTTTTAACGTTTTTTTGCAATCACTTCGAGGTGTGCAAGATGACAAGTGCTTCGCAATCAGCAAAACTGATCTTTTTTATCACGTGATCAATTGACCTTTTTGCTGATTATCTTTTTGACATTTTGAAGCAGAGAAAAACATCCACAATTGTTTTGCGACATATCGATGAGATTAAAACAGGTTTAACCTTTATCAATTGAACGATCGTCGTTTTCTTTTCTTTTTTTTAGATGCGACACGTATTTCGTTAAGATGCTTTTCTAAGACATGGCTCAATAGTATTGGTCTATTCTAACATCTGTGCATAAATGCTTTATGTGATGTTGTAATAGCAGGAGGCAAAAGAGGGGGCGTTCTGAGAGATTCCCTAAATAATTATTTAGCACTGTTTAATGAAATACTGAAAATCGATGCATACAAAATTATATCTTTTTGATATAAATATTATTTAGACATATAAACTTATATATATATATATATATATATATATAAGTTTATATGTCTAAATAACATCTATATAGAAAGATATAATTTATATATATATGTGTGTGTGTGTGTAATATATATATATATATATATATATATATATATTATAGATAGATAGATAGATAGATAGAAAAGTCACTTTGGGTGTGCGTGCGTGTGAGTTCCTTCCTTAAAGGTTCCGAAACGGCTGAGCCTATCTTTAGAAAAGTTCGCACATGATATATTTCTGGCGGTGTTCATATATGTTTTGTACAGAAATTCATATTTCGAAAATCGAAAACATCTGATATTCTCTGCTAATTATTTCTTCTTAAGAAAAAAAAAAGATTTATAGTTATCTGGAGATATAGTTCATTGGTAGAGCATTCGACTACAAATCGAATGATCCACTGTTCCATCTCGGGTGCACTTCACCATTTTAATTCATTATTTTTTTTATTAATGAATTCAATTTACGATAAAAGAAAAGGCACCATTTAAAATCGCAGGAAGTTGTTTCTTCATTTGCATATTTAAAATTAAACAATAATCAGAAGTGGCTTTTCCAGGGCATCCATTGTCAAGCCCAAATATTAATTGACGTGATATTTAAAAAAAAACAAGCGGAATTGATAATGGTCATAAAATTAACATTTATTATGAGAAAGAAAAGTTTCATACATCAAAATAATGTGAACAAATATAGAAACCACTTAATTATCGAAAATGTTCAAATTATTGGCCATTGTGATCCATGAACAGCTGACAACGCTCACTGATTGAATCGAAAACGTCTCTAATCAGTTCAATCGGTATGTTGACACATCTTCTTTCAATAGTTGATGTCAACTCATTCATTGTAGCTCGTTTTGTGGTTTGAATCCTGTGTTTAACATCCCCCCACTCCACCAAGAGTAAAATTCAGGGGGTTCAAATCCGGTGAGCGTGGACAGTACTCGATACTTCTTCTTCGTCCAAACTATCTGTTTCGCAGTAACTATCAAGATATGCTTCTACGTCATGGAGATAGTGGGGAAGTGCTCCATCCTGCTGGAAGGGCCATTCTTTATTCCTAAACATCTATTGGAAACGTGGTATGGCGTATTCATGCAGCAAGTTGAGATAACTTAAAGAGTGTATACATATTATTGGGACACCCTATATATATATATATATATATATATATATATATATATATATATATATATATATATATATATATATATAAACTAGCTGTTCAGAACTGGTGTTGCACGAGAGTAACTATATCATTATACATATCCGGCATGTTGCCCAGGAGTATTATTATCGTTTTGTTTGTAACGCAGTGAAGGCTCTGAGAGATATCCCTAAGATTTACAAGTCCAGGTGTAACTGGGCTAACTTTTTATGGCTTTACTGAACTAATTCGTTCAGTCGTAAACAAATGAATCTAACGGCATAAATAAAGTGGGAATGGATTCAAACACGCCTTATACGTATTAGTTCAGTATCTGGATAGATGCCAGATACCTTCAGATTGCAACTATCCATTGCTTACATTCAGTATGTTATTATCTGTCTCAGAGAATGGAGAATTTCAGTTGTTATAAACGCAATATTTTCAAACACTATGCATAATAATCAAGATAAGTTAATGAAATGCAAAAATTCTCAGTGTTAATTTAACTATTGAACTTCATAATTTTTTCAGTTTGAAGACAATCATAATATGATTACCCTTTAAATTAACTAAAATTAACAATAAATATTTTTCAAATCTGCTACATCATAATTCAGGTCATAAAAGGTTAAAAACTGAACGCCATGATCATTTATCAGCATGCCTAACAATAAACAGAGGAGAATATTGACGAAATAAATTGTCCAATGAACTGACTCCATCTGGAACGATCGAAGTGGCAGTCGACTGTGTGTTTGCTCGGATTATTTCGTTCGCTGGGAAATTTTATGGGTGGTAAAGAGGCAACATTCGCCATATTCCCAATCTGGCCATTTACATAGTTATTCTCTTGCTTCCTGTGTAATTATAAGCAGTTCAATTCGCAAACAGCATACATCGAGTCACGCTGACACACGCACTCACACACAGTTATGAACGCCCGTTAGTAAGGAGTGGAGTTTTTCGTGATTATGGTCAATTAAAAATAGTCGGAACTTCGTCCACATTTACTCTAATTCATGACACGCGTTAACTGCTGACACGGGAAAATAACAAACGCCTTTCCTCACTTGTTGTCCTATCGAGCTATATGCATAAATCTATATACCCTTCTTTTTTACTGCTTCATTATCTATCTATCTATCTATCTCTCTCTCTATATATATATATATATATATATATATATATATATATATCACATATATATATCACTTATATATATCACTTATATATATCACTTATCAAGGCCTGAAGGCCACTCGTTGATAAGGGTTAATGAGTGTAAGGTGGTTATAGAGTCGCGATAAATTAGTAGAATTTGATTATTTAAGGCTCAACAAAAAAAATTTTTACATTATAGTTACCTGGAAAGCAGGCAGGCAGAACAAATTCCACAGGCGGGCAGTTTTAAAAAGCTTTGTTCATGGAATTTGTGTTTAAATTTAGGCACACGATAGACAGTGGGTGTATTGTTGACAGTGGTTGTAGCTAGACTGTGTTTGCTGTGAACATTTGGTAGGAGGGAACACAGACTAAAGCTCATATGAACACTTGCAATGGAAATAGTGATAGAGCAGAGACAGACTCGCAACGTTTCTTATGTGAGATAGAGCGGGGAAGAAAAAAGAGATCATCTACTGAAGCCGATTTTAAACTTTGTCAAAGCAAGATAGGCAGCTTCGGGCAGCTTATCGTCAGATGTGGCAAGAGTACTTCATTTTATGGTGTATTTGACTTTTATATAGGTAGAAGGTTGCGTTTGGAGTGAGATATCTTCTGGGGCAGTAGCATGACGTAATTATTTTCTAGTGACATTGGCAACAGATTTGATGTAAGCTTTATACTTAAGGTCAGAAGTAATGGTTAATCACAGAAGCTTGAAGCAGGATGCTTCTTTGAGATGAGAGCAATTTATATCGATTCGGGTGAAGTGGAGTTCAGAGAATTATTGGTGAAAAGCTTAGTTTTAAATGTGTTAAAATTAACCAACCATCTTTTGCCGCATTGCACCATGTGCTTAAGGTCGATGGAAAGAGACTCTGAGAGATCTTGGTCGTTAGTCATATATGGTAGTGTCATCTGCATATATGTCGATGAATGAACTTCGAACGTGAGTTAGGAAATCATTGATGAAGGAAGAGATTTAGGCTGATTCCTTGAGGCACGTCACCATTTCCAAATATTCCATAGTTGTAAATTTTGTGAAGTAGACCTTTATAACAAACCCTATGAAAAGCTTTTGATAAGTCATAAGCTATTGCTTGAGAAAAAAAAACTCCGTCCATAGAGTGAAATTACAGTCAATACATCAGCTGTAGAGTAATTGGTCTGTACTAGGATGCAGAAGACCGATCTCGAGTATTTTTAAACATTGAGAAGACTTTCCAAGATGTTGTGAAGCATTTCTTGTTTAGACATCGATTGAGCAGCTTTGCAAAAATGAGTCCTAGTTTCTATTTCATCTTTTTTTAGTAGTATGATGCAATATTGTCAGGTTCAGTTGCGTTACTGACATCGAAGTTCTTAATAAATTTGGCAACATCATGGACAGTTGTGTGAATGTCATATAGATTATTTTCGGTCTCTTGAGGAAATTCGGGAGGTAAGTGTCCCTGATCGCACAGGATTGAGTTTGGCGCAAAGTTATTGTGAGAGTTTGTAGAAATCACCCCAACCCCGGTGAAGATGGTCGGGATAGAGGACGCGTATCTGTTTAGGACCTTATCTGTTATTTGCCAAAGCTCGTGGGAACCAAGCCACTGTTCTTCTACGTTGGACTTGATAGACTGAGCATATGACTTTCTCGCGTTTTCTATAATCCTTTTGCATTCCTAAAGGTGATATTACTTTCAAAATATCTATTACGTTTGAAGCAATTTAAGTAATGGTTTCTATGTGCAATGTCAGCAGCACATTCAGGGGTGTACCATGGCTGGTTTTTTTATTTCTGTTGGAATTTTGTGGATGCTATATGGCTGTCTATGCCGATGGTTAACCAATCAGTTAAGTTGGTTTTTATAGAGTACGCATTCTTTTTAAACAAAGAGAGTAGGGATAATTGCGATATAAACGTTTGGAAATTATCCCAGTCATTCATCAAGTATCCGTACACTCTCGGATGGAGGGGGGAGTATTTGGGGTTTTGTTACACTTTATTTTTATCTTGAGAACAACCGAGTGATCAGAAGATTTTAGCAGAGACAGAACTAAGGATTAGCTAGTTCAGGGCATGCTGTTAGAAAAAAGATATAGAAGGCTTACACGAATGGATTCACTAACAATCTCTATTATATAATAAGCAAGATAGAAATCATGTCAAATTTTCTCTTCGTCATTTTTTTTTTGTTTGTGTAGCCATTCAATATTGTGAATATTGAAATCTCCACAGACGTGAATTTTTGGCTGAGGATGAGGAAATACAGTATGATCGATTGGATTATTATACTCTAAAATTGAACGGTAAAGTACAAATATAAGTGTTAGTTTAATACACACACAGAGATGTTTGGGGTTTTCTTTGGAGATATTCCTGCTACAAGGTAAGGTATCCTAAATCTTTGGATTCTATTCAGTGTATCATTTACCGCTGAGTTATTGGTCACTGTTCATTCTGTCTGCGAAGTGAATCTATAACTTCAGTTCATATATTTTTCTTTTATGTATAAGATTTGATTATGGGTGACTTTAACTCCGATGAAAATGTTCAGTTTTTCAGTCATACAAAGAAAACATCTTTTCAGTACGTTTCTACATAGAATATCAAATTAAGTAAAGGAACATATGTCTTATCTATAGCTAAATTTGTATTGGTGAAATTTATGTAGAAACTGCATCAGATTACCAATCCCATAATCCTGCAAATAATCACATCACTTGGTTTATATGATCAATTGTGCGGGCGTTAGATGGTAAATATAAATGCTGTGCTACTCTAAGTAACATGTAGGAATGTTTGGATCTATTTTTTTGCGATAACTCTACCACAGGAGAAGCTATATTTAATGTAGTTATTAAATGTTGTTTCTAGTATTTATCTTATATTTTTTAGCTTGTATATTACAGAAAAAAAAAACGAGAAAGAAAATTAGAATATTTTTAATGAATGTTAGAATTAACACTAGACTGCAACGCTAAAATAGTGAATTTTAACTCTAAATCTTAACGAAAATACTCATGAACCGTACCACAAACCGAACAAATCATTTTTCTATCTATATCATAAATCGAATCATTTTAAGTGTATGAACAAAGGTATTATCCCCAGTATATAAAAAAGAATATCCGGTTATCACAAAATGAGAATATTTTTATAAGAATAAGGATTATTATAATTAAACTTTAATTAGATCAGCATATGATGGAGACATTAAAGATATAAATAATAAAAATAGTAGAACAAACTACACAAGATGGCAATGAAAGCAAGAAGAAATGCTAAGTATAAAAATAAGAAGAAGAAAAGAACGAAATTAAAAATAATGAAGAAGTGCATAATAGTGATAATTATATTAAAAATAAAAGAAATAAACGAAAAAAAAACAAGTTTTGTTTA
Organism: Euprymna scolopes; assembly: GCF_053919585.1. NCBI lineage: Eukaryota > Metazoa > Mollusca > Cephalopoda > Sepiida > Sepiolidae > Euprymna > Euprymna scolopes. The sequence continues at coordinate 176,777,347 of NC_136486.1, read as the reverse complement.
ATCCGCCTTTTAGTGAACATATTCAAAATAATATCTCTAAAGAATTTTACAAAATAATAGATTAAGTAAAATAAAGGACACCGTTAAACTTTCATTCTCAGTCGCTACTAATTTAAGCAATATAGGTACTAATAATATGTACTACTAATGGTAAAATAAACAAAAGGTGAATAATAATAGAATCGAATCAGGTTAATTAAATTTAGAGAGAATAATAGTAAAAATGGATATACCTAGGAGAGACGGGATTTTTGTAATGATATATACAAAAATCATGTTGCATCATTTAATATTGGACAAAATAGGGATGTAGCTAAAGCCGAATTGAAATAAATTTAGAAAGGAAAAACTACAGAACATATTGAGGGTGAAATGTAAAGAGATTAATTAAATACTAAGTTTGTAAAATGTGACGATAATAAATAAATAAATTAGTAGATCTTCAACTTAACATATAGGAAATAAAATAATTATGACTTATATAGAAGAAATAGTAGTTTTAATAATCGTTACAGATAATAAAATTACACCCGAGTAATTTCAACAGCATAAGAATGGAAAACCTCTAATATTAAAAAAAACTGCAAAATATTGAGACAAGTAGGCTAAGATGGAGTAAAATAAATTTAATCAAAATATAAAGTTTAAAATAAATGAAAAATTAAACAGAAATTGGTATAAAGAAATTAATGTTAGAATCATAAGTTTAAAATTAAACAAGGGTGATTAATAAATACTAAAGTCAAAATACTAAAATATGAATGCCTAAAAAACTTGGAGAAATTGGCAAATTGATGAAAATTTAATAAACGTGATTATTTTCCTTATAACGTGAATATTTTAAGAATGTGATTGAAAATGAAAATGATAGAAATTAAAAGATAAATTTAAGATTTAAATGAATGACATAATAAGTATTGGATGAAGATAAATCTTTATTATATGTTTTTAAATTACTCTTTTAATTACAATTAAGCAAAGTCCATTATAAGATCGTATATGTAAAGAAAATGATACGAAACTATCGTAGATTGAAGAGGATTTAACTGTATACATATAAACTAGAAGTTGACGGTGTGGTTTAGTATTTAGAAAATATAATATAAATAAATAATTTGGAGAAGAAAAAATTACTCAAATAAAAAACACACAGAGGTTTAATATTATATTATATTAAGATAGGTAATTGATTGGCAAATAGTTTAAAAGTAGAAATACGAAAACGGGCCGATTTATAATTTCTATGGCGGACGGAAAATAATTAAATAAAAAACGTAGAAGAGTCGGGTGGAAGTAAATCCCTTTGCTTGATTTTTTCGATAGGTATTAGAAGTATGTTCATATATGTATGAATAGTGTATTTCGCCGCCTGAAGAGTGGCTATTTTTGAATGACATAATGTTGGAAATTGTCCAAATGGTCACAAAACAATTGTAACGAACATGAAAATACAAAATATGATGCTATCATTTTTTATTGCCTTGATTTTGGAAAAAAATGATATATATATATATATTTGTGTGTGTTTATATATATATATATATATTATAAATTATATATATATATTATAAACTATATATATATGTATATATATGTATATATATATATATATATATATATATATATATATATATATATATATATATATACACAAACGTTGTGGTAGTTTAATTGAAGCGTTCTTAATAAATACGTATGTTTTTATATATTATTCTTATATGCGAGATGTGCGTATCTTTGTCTGTCCGTGTCTCTCTTTTCTATGCGCGCCAAAAGCATTTATATACATATGCGGTTGCACGCATTATAAAGATGAGAAAAGCGAAAACGAACAGAAAGAAAAAAAATTTAAATAAATTAAAAAGAAACACACAGAACAACGTCGAATTGAAAAAGTATCTTTTCGTATAACAGATGCTAAGATGATCTAGTCATCAAGTATAATTAAGTGAAAGGGGGGGGGAAGAAATTGAGAGAGAGAGATGAAAGATAGACCAGTATATCAGCGCCAAAACCATGTAGAGAGGAGGATAGAAAGACAGAAATGATAGAAAAAAAAGAGAGAACGGCAGTGGGAGAAAGAGAAAAGGAAGACGAATTAGTAAATGATGAGCCCGTTTTAGCATCCTCTTTGTCTCGCAGCGACTTACAATAAACGTCCCTTATTAATCCGTGTCAATATCTTCAACCGATTGTGAGTTTAACAGGCCACACGAGTAGGGAAAAGCCCGACTCTCTCTTATCCCTTCTCCTATACCCTTTTTCTATCTTCACCACACCCACCTACCACTCTCTAACCGTCCCTGCCTTTGCCCGCCTCACCCCTATCTATCTTTAGTTGCCTAGGATTCCATCTCTATTTATTTGAACTATAACTACGATCCGCAAGGTCCATTTTCTTTCGCCGCCTCTGTTTCAAGTTCGGATTAGTGCCTACACGGATAAAGCATCTGTGAAGCTTGTTTTCCTGCAAGCAGCCTATTCTGCTATAAGCTTTCTAAACAGTAGGGAAAACTGGTGGTTTAAAACACACAAATGCTACGCAAAACATTACTTAGAAGCATTACGTCATAAATAGATATTTTATTAGAGAAACCTCATCACATGCGAAAGTTTAATGTGAAAATTTACAAATCTGAATAAAACTAAATTTCGGCGGTGAAAGAGAAATAATCTCTGTCGATCTTTATTATAATTGCTTCCCCTTTGTCAACCAACTTTTTTTTCACACATACGAAACCACAAACATAAAACAGAGACTAACATCAAGAATACGAAAGATCGACGGAGCCCGTAACTGTTCTTCTTTCTTAATCCAGTCAACATTGGAGAGGTAGTATTTGCTACGAAGAGTTTAGATTTGTCGGATACTGACGAAATTACCTCAGGTCCATTGATGATAGTTGGGATAAAGGACACGCCTCTGTGCATGACCCTGTTTGTTGTGCAGTAAGATGTTTGTTTATATTCAAACGTCGGCATGTTGGTACAATCAAGGAAACGGGGGGGGGAGATTTTCAATGGCTAACAGTTATGGAAAAGAAGTTGTTACAGTAAAACAAGAGATGAGTAGTAGTGCAGCAATTTGATAAATCACAACGTTATGTTAATGGGCAGCGGTGGAGTTTGGTTGGTAGTGCAAGATCTATTAGATTGGAGCATTTTGGCGAACACTGTCTATAAAAGAACGCTTGATGGTTGGTGCACCAGCCCAGATGTGACAACAATACCCAATGGTGAATAGTGGCTTTATGAAAATATAGGGTACTCTCAGGTTTGAGTAATTTTTTAGATTGGTGTATGGATGCTACCTTCTTTGCAGCAGATTTGGCATTGTCTTCTATGTATTTGTTCAAATTTAAGTTACCCATGAATATAAAGCTGATTAGTTTCACTGATAACTTCTGAAGGAGAATACTATTAACAATGGCAGTGGTTAAAAGGTTTCTCATGCTTGTTAAAGTAAATGAGCTTCGACTTAGTAGCATCAAATGTTACCATTTACTTAGATACCTATTCAACTAGAGACAGGATGTAATTTTTAAGGATTCAGTTGTGGACGAATATCTGAGAGCAGCAATAATAGTACACGTGCACAATTGCCAAACTGTGGTGAGCTGTTTGGATCTCGAGTTAGAATGGTTTCTCACATGAGAAATCATGAATTAAGCCCTTGGAAACTCGTATCCTTGATGATGATGATGATGATGATGATGATGATGATGATGATGATGATGATGATGATTACTTACAATACGTCTGCTTTCATATCATTTTCTTCCTTTCTTTCTATCTATCTCTCGCTCGCTCTCTCTCTCTCTCTCTCTATATATATATATATATATATATATATATATATATATATATATATATGTATATATATATATATATTATAGTGTCATAGACAAGGTCTGCAACAGCAAGGAGTATTGCAGTTATGAAAAGCTCAATAGTTATTGTTTCCTAGAGCTATATATAGAAAAGGTGAGGGGTTAATAATTGTGAAATTATCAAATTTACATATTAGAAACATAAAAAAATCCAATTTTTTTTTCATGTGCGGTCGTTTTAGAAACAATATCCTTTTATCTATTCAATATTTACAAATCAAAGTATCGAAAATAATTAGAATATTTCCGGGTAACATCTCCTCATCAGCATAAAAGGTGAGGGGGGACACCAAAATTTTTTTAACAAGCTTATCGAAGTTAATTTAGTTGTTGAATTTTTGTGAGATAGTGTTTGAAACTTGCTTTTTAAAACATCCTTAGGGAGGCCTCTCGGTGTCCAAACCATTCATTGGTAAATATATATGATTTTTTTAATCTAAAAAAATATCGTTCGTATTTGTAACCATTGTTTTAAAATCTAAAATGCTGTTTAAAAATGTTATTTTTATTTTTATTTGTAAAATTTTATTGATAATATATTTAATTTGTAAATTTTATTTTTAAAATGTTGTTTTATTTTAATTTGTAAATATTGAATAAATAAAAGGATTGTACGTGTAAAAATTGGATTTTGGTATGTTTCCCCATATGTAAACTTGATAATTCACAATTATTCATCCCTCACCGTTTATATATATATATATATATATATATATATATATATATATATATATATATATATATATATATATATATATGCGTGTCTTGGTGTGGTGTATGTATATAAAGCGAAACAACTGTCTGTGAATGAGCTACATGTTTTAATGCCATTTTCCATATTTCGGTTGAATCAAAGTGATCATAAAACTGAGATCGATTCCCATTGACGCTTCCATTGTCAAAGTTGATCTCTATTTTGAATTTTAATCAAATGTTTCAATGGAAGCTCTTTTCTATAAGAAATGGATTCTTTGACCATATTCTTGATCTTACATCGCATTCTTAGTTTATCTATGTCAACCTTATGACACTCGTGGCTTCTCAGTAGTTTTTAAGTTTATTGCAGACGAATCGGCAGAACGATTTGTATAACGACAGACCAGCACTGTGGTTCATCAGATACACATAACTCTTTATTATTAACACTCATATTACTTTCTTTTTACTTCCCTTCCACATGTTTCTCTCCCTTATATATTTATATATGCGGAAGAAAGTATTTTTAAACTGTCTGAATTACTGTCGTATACATATGGTATAAATTTCTTTACAATTATATTTGAAATTTAAAGAGTTTTCTCCTCTTCTATAGCTCTCTTAAAAGGCACGTAGAGATTCGGCATATAGAAGATTAAAGAGATCCAAGACCACTTCCATTGTTTTGCTCGCAAACTTTTATACATGAGATTTAAATTTCATCAAAAAGTATAATATATGTTTTGTAGGGAGACTCTGTCCTCATAGCCTTCCAATCCGGAAAATTTGTTGTACAGATTCTCCAACATTTTCTCCATGAGGAGTACACACACAAACATTGACATTTATTAATAAGGTAAAAAAATTTCAATGAAAAATCCAACATTAAATGATATAACACTTCATCAAATCTCCACACTAACGTAATTTACTTGCAATAACCCTTATCCATGAGTGGCTTCCGGGCCTTGATAAGTGGTGATCACTGTGTAAAAAAAAAATATATATATATATAAAATGTCACTTTCTTCATCAGATGAATATGCAGAAAACAAGACTTTGTTATTTGTCTACAAAGTGAGGTTGTATAAACACACACACACATATCTATCTCTCCCTCTCTCTCTCTCTCTCTCTCTCTCTCTATATATATATATATATATATATATATATATATATATATATATATATATATATATATATATACTTATGTATTTGTCAACATTGAATTTGCAAACAAACCTGCTGTAATCTGCAAGGGAGACATCCTTGCGATGTGTTCCACAAATGGAAAACCGTTGCAAAGAAGATCTGTCCATATATATATATATATATATATATATATATATATATATATATATATATATATATATATAATTATTTTATTCATTTTACATAAAAAAATTCTAATCTATTTTCAGTATTTTAATAAACAGTTCTCGATATCTAAATAGAGCTAGGTAGAAAGTGTTTAAAATATACATGGCAATTAAGCTACACCGAATGTTCCGCGTTTCATCATCACAAATAGCCTTACGAATCCTCACAAGGATATATATATATATATATATATAAATATATATATATATATATATAAAACTAATGAACCTATCATTAATAATTATTGTATATTTTCTGGACAAAACTGTGAGTAGCGTGGGAGTGCTAGTTTGTTATAAACTATCATTTCAGAAATGTAACCCCAACTGCCTTGTAAGCGGACATATAGGCATCAAACTTCTAAACTAATAAATTCATGATTAGGAATTATTGGATACGTATTTTGGCCAATATGACGAGTAACGTAGAAATAGTATTTGTAATATTTACCAAGTATAGGGATGTTTCCAGAACCGCAGCCTATTCCCCTCATTTTTATTATAATAAATAATCGAAATACGATTTCGTACTAAATAGATAACGTTTGTTCCATTAAGCTCTCAAAAATAAATTAACGTTCGTCACCTGGAAGATGAATTTATTACACGTGTATCTTTAATATATTTTTACATATGAAAATGGAGAGACAGACTCATCCTTTTCGAAACAGTGAACAGTGAACTCAGATCTACAAAACCGGATCCAAGCAGTAGAAATGAGATGCTGCAGAATGTTCATACAAGTATAATGAAAGGTCATTCAACAAGCATGTCATTATGAAGACCTACTGATCCGACGGTAAAAAAGAAGACATTCAGATTGTATCGCACGTAACAAGCTCAGAAAAAAAAACTCCAATGAAGAGTCCAGGAGAAAGACGGGGGTGCAAACAGAGGTGAGCTGACAACATTCTTCATTAGCATAGAACGTTTATCTGCATCTTAGACAAGAAACTTGTCACCAACAATGAAGTCCACAGAAAGGTCATTGAAAAGTGCATCAGTATGAAAACTGACTGGCCATGTTTCAAAAAGGACATGCAGATAGTGTGGCCACATAACACGCTCAGGGGGACTTGAAAGACCACCCGACAATGAACAGTCTAGAAGAAAAAAGATGAGTAAACAGAAGAAATGGGTCGACAACAGCCTTTATTGGACAAGGAAAAGCTTCGATGTTACCCAGGCACTCGCTCAAAATCGAACCAAGTAACCCACGATTCATCCACCATGGTGGGTCACATGACTGCAACCTTGGTGGGTTACATGACTGCAACCTTAATGGGTCACATGACTGCAACCTTGGTGGGTTACATTACAAGTAACAATGAAGTATGAACATATGTAGCTCAAAATGCGGTGATATTGTGTAGAGCCGTCGCATACGGGTATTTTTTAATTAGATAAAATGTCTTATCTTTAATTTCAGTGTAAAATATTGACAAAATCTCGGATTAAATGATGTCAAATGGTAGTTCTTTTTCTTTATGGGAATCTCATAAAACTCATTGTAAAACACGTAAAACTCGTTGACTTTGATTTGTCAGCGTTAATGCCGTTTCATTGAATATAAATCTTGATTTTGCTTTTGTCAAATTTCCCTATTGTGAAACGTGTGAACGATTTCTATGATATTAATCCCTCATGCTCTCCGGTGGCCAAAAGATGAAAAGGTTCGTTTTATGTTTAGAATCCTATAAATTATCTTAGTTCAACAACGTCTTTATTCGCCAACTTTCATTTCTGATTTTATGTTTTTTTTATATTATCTTTTAGATTAGTAATTTTGATTTCGAAAATTATTTTTATTCACGTCACTTCAACCCTAATTATCTCACACGAAGTATAATACATAATATGTACATATGCAAGTGGAATGTGTTCTGATTAACTCATAACACTTATGCCCCTTCAACGTTCATACCTTCGACTAACCCAACAGGAAGCCAACTTTCACTCTTTCACTGTTGAGGTCCCTGTATATCGGGAAGTCTTCTAGTCTAATAGTTAATTTCATTGGACTGCTAAACTTTCGAATTCCCTCTGTTTCCTGCTTCTACTGCTATACTTTGTAATTTCCTCTCTATTTCCTGCTTCTCGGGCTGTACTAACCTTTAAAAGTTTAAATGTAATGTGAACAAAAATCTCGCTGCTACAGTTCTCTTTAGACATGAGCCCAAATAATAGCCATATACGTAGAAGTGGCAATATTCCTGATTTGGATGAAATAGATTTTAAAAAAAAGAATATTGAATGGCCTTATACCAGAGATGGTTTACTTTAATGATGGATGTTTTAAGAAAGGTCAAATGCGTTAAGGAACAAATTGCTGATTCTAAAGATGTGATAACATATCAGTACATAGGCAAAATAAACTTGATTAATTAACACACCAGAAGACATCTAAAACCAAGCCTACTGCTTACCTCCCTTATTTATTAAAAAAGAAAAGTGACGAAAACCGATTAGAAACCGATAAAAACCGCAAAAATACAGTAAACAATTTTCATTTCTCAATGCATGTGCTTAGGATCAAGGTGAATTTCCATGGAGGCATTTTATTTTAAAGAATTTTTCGCAGTGGTACACTTTATGATAGGACTGCTTCTCTAGAGATTACAACGTATTCGTCTTTAATTTCAATGGCAACAAATTGTTGTCATAAATCGCCCCATGAGCAAACAGACTCATCTCATATCACCAAATTAAGCACCCCAACAGTGTCCCTAATCTTCAGCTGATACTCATTTCTTTTTCAGTGAATCTAATCTTTGAGTGGCTTTTAGCCTAGATAAATGGTTACTAATCTTTACCAAAAGAAACGAAGCGTAAGCATAATAGATTTTTTGATATACGAAATATTTTTTTTAGGTTTTTGTTCAATTGAGTAAATTTATTTTAATTATGTATATATCAATAAGATCAGGAACACATAGGATTTAAAATATTCAAATAATTTCCCGAAATTACATATTTCAAAATGTCGTCTATATGTACATATGTTTCAACATGTCATTTATATGAACATATATTTCAACATGTCATCTATATGTACATATATTTCAACATGTCATCTATATGTACATATATTTCAACATGTCATCTATATGTACACATATTTCGACATGTAATATATATGTACACATATTTCAACATGTAATCTATATGTAACTATATTTCAACATGTCATCTATAGGTACACATATTTCAACGTGTCATCTATATGTATACATATTTCAACATCTCATCTATATGTACGCATATTTCAACATGACATCTATATGTACACATATTTCAACATGACACCTATATGTACATATATTTCAACATGTCATCTATATGTACATATATTTCAACATGACACCTATATGTACATATATTTCAACATGACATCTATATGAACATATATTTCAACATGTCATCTATATGTACATATATTTCAACATGTCATCTATATGTACGCATATTTCAACATGACATCTATATATACACATATTTCAACATGTCATCTATATGTACACATGTTTCAACATGTTATATATATGTACACATATTTCAACATGTCATCTATATGTACACGTATTTGAACATGTCACCTATGTGTACACATGTTTCAATATGTCATCTATATATACATATGTTTCAAAATGTCATCTATATTTACACATGTTTAAATGATTTCAGCTGTATTTATTATTAAAATGACACTTTTTTTAAATTTCAAATGTATAATATGTTCTTAAGAGCATCTTAACAAAAGAAAGTGTAAATCACTACTGAATTTTAACAAGTACTTCATACACTTCGCTACGCGTCCTCCAGCCTATGTTCTGCAATTAGTAGCTACGATTTAGAGTGATTTGTCACAACATAGTACGACATCTCAATCCATTCATGTATTGTACTCGTTATTTCTCAAATCGATTTCATCGCATAAGCACCGAATCATACCGACCTCAATCTCACATATACACCCAACACACCCACATATATGCACATCCCTACGTCATCTGTATTGTTATAGGTGAAAGCTTGGTACATTTTTCGTGCAATAAAAGCCCTGTTCTCTTAAGCATGGAGTATGGATGCCACAACTGAGCCGGCACATTAATCATTAGCCTCTCTGTATTAAACAGGCTTTTAAAAAAGTGTCACCAGTCTAATAACAAACAAAATCTAATGCATCTCCCCTCGATCTATGGTGTAACTGAGATACAATTATATTTTTAACTTTCTTCTCCGTATTTTTATGGGGGAAGAGTATCGATGGGTTACTACTTATCTAGGACAAAACCCACTTGAGGATACATGTTAATGAGATGGAAAGATTCTCAGCCGAAAGATAAGAAACAATCAATGGCATGAATAAGGGTTGATCACTTATGCATTTCTTCAGATTGAATTTGAAAACAACCCTGCTGTAATCTGCAAGGAAGGCATCGTTGCGATAATGTGTTCCACAAATGGAAAACCGTTGCAAAGAAGCTCCGTCCATTTCTATTCAGCCTAACATTAAACACATGGAGGAAGAAAGATTTTTCCTCATGGTGATAGGAGGGTTTCTTACCATAAATGTTTAAAGATGACGAACCAAAGAATAGAGTTCAGTCGAGTACCTTCTATGATATAAAGTAAAGAGAGACTGTCAATGTTTCTTCTGTGATAAAAGTGTTGTAATAATTGTCTTTCTTTTTATCTGAATGTTATCCATTTGCATATTTTGTCGATTTGTTAATCTTTATATTTTCTTCATGCAAAATAATGAAGTCTATATTTTGTATAGAGTTATAACTGACATTTAAGCAATCACCTTTATATCGATATCTACACGTTCCTTAAAAAATATGATTGCCGTCACAGAATATGCAAATTGAATTTGATGACTAGCAATCTATTATTGCATTTGTTAATAAAAACTCGAAAAAACTTTTTATGGGAAATACATTTTTTCATTTATTTCATTTTATGTTTTATTAAAAAGTTTTGTTGTGCTTGTTTTATTTTACGGCATATCAACCCTTTTCGAAATATTTAATTTCGAGTCTAATTTTTATGCTTTATTTATGCTTCCACGTCTTAATATTATCACTTTCCATCATAAATAACAAAAAATCTGCTTCACCACTTTTTGTGCCAATCTTCATACAATCTCATAGAATTGCGCCAGTAATTTAATTTTTCACACCTAAATTTTTATCATCGTTTCTGGTGACCTAAACACATATTTTTATTTGAGGAGGAGAATTTTCAGAACTCATTTCAGATGGTGGTGGGTGTCTAACTTGCTGTTTGTTTTCTGGCTTACTCTCAAGACTTGCACTTGATTCATTTGGCACATGTTTTACTTATTAGCTTGTTTGAGACGGGATGGAAAAACATATATTTCTAAATATCAGTAAATTTCATCAAAATCTATTGTAATGCCTCGAAATGACATTACCTGTCACCAAATGCTTGCATTGCTATGTTTTTTTTTGGGGGGGGGGGTTCTAGACGATTTGAGGTAATTGCGCCAACTAGCTAAAAGTGCTCTTTTGGCAACCACGCACATAAAAAGCACTTTTTTTAGTTGGCGCAATTACACCAAAGTACGGTATATATATATATATATATATATATATATATATATATATATATATATATATATATATATTTATATATATATATATATGAGTGTGTGTGTATGCAGTATGTGTATCATATATATATATACATATATATATATGTGTGTGTGTGTGTGTGCGTATATATATAATTAAATCAGACCATTTTTCTATCTAGAAATAAAACATTACAGCAATACCACCACAAACGCCGCATAACTATATATATATATACTAGCTGGCAGGCCGACATTGCCCGGTCGTACAATACGCTTAAACATGATATTTTAATTTATGCAGATTACGTATGTATTATTATAGAATCGATCCTCTATTGATTATTATATATTACTAGAAATAATTTGCCCGGTAAACTAATTCGCAAGAAAAATAAATCAAAATAAATGAAAAATAATAATGACAATGTCGTTCATCAAATTCAGTCTGTGTTTGTTTACAATATCACGTCAGCTGATATTTGGTCTTGACTATGAATGTCCTGGAAAAGTCACTTCTGATTAATGTTTAATTTTAAAATATGCAAACAGAGAAATAATTTGCGTTGATTTTAAACGGTATCTCTTCTTTTATCATAAATTGAAATCATTAATAAGAAAAAATTTAAATAAAATGGTGACGCACACCCGGGCTTTAACAGGAGATCATTCAATCTGGAGTCGAATACTCCACAACTGTGCTAAATCTTCAGATGTCAATAATTCTGTTTATTTTTTTGTTTTGTTTTGTTTTGTTTTGTTTTGTTTTTGTTTTTGTTTATTTTGTTTTTAGAAGAAATGATTTGCTAAGATTGTATTATCTCCCTTGCCGGCGTAACGTAAATTATATTTCCTTGTAAAAATTCTTTTTTATTCATCAGAAAAAGCAAATTTAGGATTTTTCGATTTTTGATACTTATTGGATGAATTTCTGTACAAAACATATCTAAGAACACTGCCAGACATAAAAATTAGCTTTGTTTGAAATTTGCAAAAGATAGGTTCAACCGTTTCGGAACCTATGAAGAAGGAACTCACACACACATTCAAAGTGACGCACACACACATACACACACTTATATATATATATATATATATATATATATATATATATATATATATATATATATGTGTGTGTGTGTGTGTGTGTGTGTGTGTGTGTGTGTGTGTGTGTGTGTATTCAAACAGATTGTATTTGCTGTAGCCAGATGATCGGTGCTCGTAAATCATTCAATATCATTGACTGGTACTTTTAAAGTGATCCATTTGTTTATTCATAAGGAACATTGCATTGCGCTAAATGTTACATGATAAGGGCTGTCCCCTTTTCATGTAAGTATAAAAATGGACAGTTTAGTTAAAATGAAAATGAAATAGCATAGGCGAAATTCGAACCTCGTAATCTAGGTTTAGAAATAGATTACGTGTGAGAATTTAAAAATGTAAAACAAACATTTGGTTAGAATATAGATAAATATTTCAAGGAAAGAATGTGAACAGTCAAGTTTGTTATGAAATTTTAAATTGAAAGAATGCAGCTTATAAGATAATTTTTTTAACATATTGGATAAATAGGTTACTGAATATAGGTTAAAATTCCTTTTGTAGAAATAGGAAAAGTTTTGGACACGTATGTCCAGAGCACGTGAAAGAAGGCACATGTTTTAACATGTGTATGACGTCACGGAAAATAGAAAGTTCTAGGAATAGAGAAAAAACTTTAGAGTTAGTCAGTCAGTGAGAAAACTCGGAGAGAGTCAGTCGTCTAGGGAGCGAGACGTCACTTCAAGAAAAAAATGTGAGACTTTGAATTCTTGGTGATGGAAACACGGCCGTGTGGCGAAATAAACCATCATGTGTTTTATAAAAACGTCGTCTTGTCTTATGATTCTTACAAAAAGGTAAAGTGAAATTGTATTATATATGTGTGTTATAAAATGTCTTTTCATACACATCTCGACTTCTCATATCCACAATGAGAATCAACATCATCATGTCTACACAATGTCCGAACTGTCTGAACACTATCCCTTCACTCCAAGAGTTTCTTCCAATCTACACATCTAAGGAAAAAATGAACAGTCTTAATATAAATATGAATCTTCATAAAACGAACAAAGTCTCTCTTACAACAACATCTATCTCTCTCTGAGTACATCAACATTCCTCTTAATAAATCTCTCTCACTAAGAAAAAGCATCACTTGTAATAAGCATTTCTCTCTAAGACTCTTAGAATGAAACCCCTACATAATATAAATAAGTAGCAGACGATATAATTTAATGAAAGTGCTCTATCCAAACATTGAAAGGGTTGATGTAATCATCCACAAATAGACTGTTTTGCTGTATCACAGCTCTTTGATGAAGCTAAATCAGCTCCTACACAATATTTTCTAAAATAACAACTAAGGTTAGAATAATAGAATTTAATGAATACAGAAATTTAAAAAAAATTGATGAGTTAACTTCAGCCAACAAGGTGAAGAGATTAATGTGTGTGTGTGTGTGTGTGTGTGTGTGTGTGTGTGTGTGTGTGTGTGTGTGTGTGTGTGTGTGTGTGTTTATGCCGGTTAAAGTTTGTCAATATATAGTGTTGCAACAAATACACTTTTACGCATTAGGTTTATTACACTACGCGTAAGTTTATTATGTTGTAATGTAAGATTACAATTTGTAAATTTGTCGAGTGATAAGCTAAGATTAGATTTGTAAATGTAGAGTTCATTACTAAATGTCGCGTAATATTTCTGATATTTGATAAGATGTTCGATATTGTGATTATCTCTCAGATTAGTTTATCACTAATGAATATCACAAATAACTTGCACGTTTCCAAAACATGTTTTCCCATCGATTTTGTGTTTCCTCAATCATAATTTTAGTTTGTGGTTTAGATTTGAGTCAAGCATTTCTCGGAAACACTAGTAAGATCTGTTTTCCAACTATTCTATATTCTGTCGCGTAATTACAAAGTCTCATTTCTTAATAAAGCGAATGAGGCAACCTTTTCCTAATCGTTCCATTGATTATTAGAACTGCCGATTCATCGCCATCGCCAACATTTTATATTCTTCCAATATAAATAGCGTCCAAAGCAGAGGCTGGTGAAACTACTTAGGCCGTGGAAACGTACTTAAACGTACATGATATCACATGGCTAAAAAAGAGAGGGTGATAAAAATTGAGAGGCGAGCGACCACACAAGACTTGTGTGGATGTTATCGGTTATGCAGGTTAGTTTTCGCATACGAGAATTTTCTTTAATATTTTGGTTGTCATTGTCGCCCGTTATATGGTTTCAATCTTTGCTTTGATTCTAATTTTCCCAGACATTTCTTCCTGATTTTTAGAGACTTTTCCTAGTGCTCTTACAATTATTGTTATTATATTGACGGTCTTTGATAGTGATGTACTTGAGAATAACAGAAATAGAACTGCTCAGAGATTAGCAAGAGTCAATCTAATGGTTCCGTGTTGAAAATTGCTTAGGTTGTGGGAATTTACTAAAAGCTATGTGTGTTGGGATATCTCCTCATAGTGAATTGTTAAACCAAGTTGAATCCAAAATAGCCTACAGTTGTCGGATTTGCAAAATAGAGATATATATAACAAAATAGAGATATATATAACAAAATAGAGATATATATAAAGGGCAGCAATTAGGTTTGCTGTCATCATGTAAAGTACTTATATAAACTTTTAACGCTAGAACAGCAGGGAATTCGTTTATACGTGTAATCATATTAAAGTTGTTAGCATGTTTCAAGCATCAAACATAAATTGATTAATCTCTCAGCTCAAATTGCCCTTGCTAATCTCTAATTGTAAGAGCATTAGTAACAGTCTGTAAAAATCAGGAAGAATTGTCTAGGAAAAGTGTCCTCTTTCACTATTGAAATATTCTTCAAATCTCTCTAGGACACTCTGATACAAAATGCGGCACAAACTTCGATTTTCAACAATTTCTGTGAATGCGTCATAAATGTTAGCTTTTAATTGTTTTTAGTTTCTTCTCATAAACTTTGTTCATTGCAATACCCAAAAAAAGAAGTCTATCCATGTCAGTTCAGGTACACGTGGTGGTCATTCGATACTTTCACGTCTTGAAAAACAAAAACTGTGGAAAAACTCGTTTAAGGTAGTGATGACGCTCCATTCTGCTGAAAAATGTGTAACTTTAAGTTGGATTTATATCCTAAGTAATGTTTTATAATGGCTGTACTTAGCAAGTAACGTCATCAATATAAACGATATTTTAATGTTTTGTACAAATCAGTTCTTTCAATATAATAACACTTCAGTATATTTTACAAACGTGTTTCGTTACATATAAACAATGAATATTCATATGTCAATATTGAATTCTTATCGTACGTATACTCATCAGAAAAAAACAGAAAATTTCCTAGAAATAGGCATAGCCATATAAAGTCGGGGAAAAATATGGTAGAATTTACGTCGCGTCTTTTTAGGTAGCTATCATAGTTTTAAGGGTAAAGTTATTCGAATCTTATTTTGGGTATTGATTAAATAATATGTTCAAATGGTTTTAATTTACAAAAACATCATTATATAATAATATTATTCTATTTAAACTTATAATTGTATGCTATAGTATGTTAACTACAATCTACAATGGGTTTATTTAGATTGTAGATACGAAACTAATTCTCTATGTTTTTGGAACGTATTTCATATTTATGGGCGGTTATCTTGATTTATAAGTTGTTATGTATTTCTTATTTTCCCTGTGAATTCTTATTCATTTGTTTGTGTTCTGTTGTTATATTTAACTAAAAGTATTGATATACACAAAAGATGAAATATAATTTAAAAAGCATATTTTCTTAATTCACACACACACACACAAACACATACATATATATGTGTGTGTGTATATATATGTGTATATATATACACACACATACACACACACAAACACATACATATATATGTGTGTATGTGCGTGTATATATATATATATAATATTGTGTATTTAGACAGCATTTCTTTCATTCAGAGAGATGTTGTTAAATAGCACGAAGTGTTTTTGTTTAATGATCTTTTTTTTGTAATTTTCACTATTTCTCGAATGGTCGAATTCTTATGTCTCGGTCAAATTTGTGTAGGAAAGTTCCGTAGTCGTTTTCGTCCATCTGTCTTTTTTTAGAGGGTTGCAAGTACTTTCAACTTATTTTCTTTAAACGTCTTCGGTAATTTTTCATTACTGTTTAGTTTAAAACCTGGATACTTTTATGTGCTTAAAAAAATTACAACAGATCATTAAGCAAAAACACTCCGTGCTATTTAACAATATCTGTCTGAATATATATATATATATATATATATATATATATATATATATGTCCCGAAACATTGTTTCATGGTAAACAACTGTTGATCCCTTGCAAAATAAATTGTATGTATTATAGTAAATTCGAGAGCGAGTTGATGCAGTGATTGCAGGTGATTAAATGACTTACTGACTAGATGGTTTTCTAACGAATGATAAAAAATATTTTTTTGTATAGTTGTAAAGGTTAAAAACTTCAAAGACTATATATATATATATATATATATATATATATATATATATATATATATATATATATATATATATATGGGGGGTTTAGATGTGAATGCTTGATAATAACGACGATGATTATGATCTTTGTGGATGATATATGAACAAGCTCCTTAATCCAATAGACTGTGTGAAAACACACACACACACACACACACACACACATATATATATATATATATATATGTGTGTGTATTTGTGTGTTTGGGGGGTGCTATTTAACAATATTTGTCTGAATATATATGCATATATAATTGTATAGAAATATATCTTCTTTCTATATATCAATCCTTATTTAAGAAGCTCAATGTACTTACAGATATTAGATTTACAGATTGATATAAGAATTAAGTGATTGATTTTGCGCTACGAAACAGATACTGTCAAGAATTGTATAAGTCAAATGAATTAAAGGAATAAATTATATGATGGTCAACATCATGAATTTTGGAATATAACTTTTTGTCATTTATATAGATATCTTTATCTCTCTCTCTCTCTCTCTCTCTTTCTATATATATATACATATATATATATATATATATATATATATAGAGAGAGAGAGAGAGAGAGAGATAGATAGATAGATAGATAGATAGATAGATAGATAGATAGATAGATGGATGGATGGAGAAATTTAGATGTGAATGCTTGATCATAATGACGATGATTATGATCTTGGTGCATGATATATGAATAAGCTTATTAATCCAATAGGCTGTGTGTGTGTGTGTGTGTGTGTGTGTGTGTGTGTGTGTGTGTGTGTGTGTGTGTGTGTGTGTGTGTGTGTGTGTGTGTGTGTGAGTAAGACTCTTTCTTAAACAAGAGTTGTTCACTAAATAGAGACAATAAGAAAAAACGAGACGAAATGGTCGAATGCTTCATGGTGCAGTAAAGCAAATACTACTAAGCTTCTAATGTGTTGTTTGTCCCTTGTATCTACTTTTTGTTCCAGTGTTTGCATTCAGAAAGAAGATTTCAGCATGAGAAAAAAAGAAGTGCCATTGAAAAGTAACTCATAAATCAAGCGGAGTAATACACGGGTGATCAGGTGCAGTCGGCAGATAAGGATATGACATCAGCTTTCACGCCTTTTAATAAAAGAGATAAATAGATAACAGGGTTGAGACGCATACAAAACTATAAATAAGGATATCTGAAAAGATAGGGGAGGTTTGTTGTTGTAAGGATTACAAGTTGTGAGATAAAGAAGCAACTTGAAAGGTGGGGTTATTTGCTGACAGGAAAAAAAAAAACAGAGAAGCAGTTATTGATGGAAATCAAACTTTTATTGTAAGGGGTATCCCAATCATTCTGCATCCTTCTCTCCTCAATATTAATCCCATTTGAATGCAATAAAATAAGCTTTCAAGCATTTACATATGACTAGCAGGGTTACTCGGTGTTGCCTGGCATTATTAATTAGAAAATAAAAGTTGCATTTTTTTTACACTGTCCGTATCTTTAGTCACGCTATTTTGCGATTACTCCCTCGTCCCTCTTCCTATCTCCCTCTGTGTAAATCCCTCCTCTCTGTCTCTGTCTGTCTGTCTCTCTCTCTCTTTCTCTCTCTCTCTCTCTATCTCTCTCTCTCTATATATATATATATATTATTTATATATATATATATGATGATGATGCTGATTGCTGCATCTTTCCAGATGATCGCCCTCACATTGAGTTCTCTCAATCTTGTCATCCATGCCATCTCAGATGACTCTGCACTCCCGCAGCAGATTTGCACGCCTCGAAGCAGATGTGACATACAAATTGAGCAATTTCCACTGAGTTGATTCCTCTTGAGGTTGAAGGGTATTACTATGAACAATCACATGTCTTCTCAAACCAGAAGTAGATTTGCAAACTTTACTGCATGTTAAACAGATCGTTTGGTTCGGACTAATAGGTGCAAAGTTGATCTAAACAGGAGTTTTGTGTGACTATCTTTTGACAAAAGCACTCGTTCACAAGTGTCCAGCTCTATGTGTCATGGTTAAGACCATCAATTAAACCTTTGCGAAGCTCTCGCTTCAGATTGCTGTGGGCCTGCTTTCTTTTCTTTCACTTTCACGTAGAAGCTTTCGCCACTTCGGCTTTTGCAGAGTAAATTCTTCCCATGTGTCGGTGTCGATTTGTAAGACTTTCAAATTATTCTTTGTAAAGTCCCTGAACCTTTTCATAGGATTGTGTTGAGAGCGCTTGCCATTTTCCAGCTCCCAGTAAAAAAATGTTTTGGCAGTCTACAATGTGTACAAGGGTCTTGTTACTTGAGATACACACACACACACACACACACACACACACACACACACACACACATATATATATATATATATATATATATATATATATATATATATATATATATATATATATATATTATTAAATTTTCACCCCAAACAAGGCACATTGCCACTTTGGTGTAGGGGGCTACTATCAGGGGCAACAACTACAGGGGCAGTATGTTGGGATTTGGGCAGCAAGATGTCGATTCACGTTACACTTGAACTTCTGCATGTCAGTACAGTTAGGGAAGCAGGGACCTGGAATGGAATTCCAGAGTCTAGCGGTTCTGGGGAAGAAACTACCGGAGTAGAAAGATCTTTTATATCTAGCGATCTCTACTGTGTGGGGGTGGGATTTAGCTGCCTGTCGGGTTTGTCGAGGGTGTCTACGTCGTGAGGGGACAAGTGTCTGCAGTTCGTCAGAGCATTCACCATTAAAATACTTGTAGAACAGGCAGAGGGATGCAACGTTTCGTCGATGGGACAGAGGCTGAAGCTTAGATGCCAGTTCAGGGCCTATCAGATTGGCGACTCTCTTTTGAACCTTGTCTAGGAGCGAGAGACTAGCAGATGAAGCACCAGCCCAAATGTGACAACAATACTCCATACATGGGCGAATGGTGGTCTTATAGAGGTACAGGATACTTTCAGGTGTAAGTACTTTTCTAGCACGGTAGAGAGCGGCCCTGGCAATGTTTTCAATATAATTGTTCCAACTCATGTTTCCTGTGAACGTTAGGCTAAGCAGTTTGAAAGATGTACTCTCAGACAGGGAGTCACTGGCCATTGCTATTGGTGGCAGAGAAGGTATATATATATATATATATATATATATATATATATATATATATATATATATATATATATATATATATATATATCAGTTTGTCAAGAAAGTCTTTGCAGTTTTAAATTTTAAATTCATATGAACACATCTCGGCTCAAACAAAAAATTATTGATCGAAATAAGCACCATCCGAATCATCACACTTTTACCAACGCAGTAATGTAAAAATCTTGCGTTCTGGTGGTGATGAAACTCTGTCGCCTTTGTCGAAAGTTTTAGGCAGACATACATACATAAATACATACATACATACATAAATACATACATACATACATAAATACATACATACATAAAAAAGGCTTCCTTCAGTCTTGACAGACTATGAATACCCACGGTAAGGGTGCCTGCACGTGAAATTTTTGTGGCAAGAGTTGCGCAATCTCCAACTACACCTCTCTTGAGTCGACATTGAAGAATACCAGTGGCAACCGGAGGTTCAGGACAACTGGAGACAATGCCGAGATAAGCGGAAAGCACATACAGCGCCTAGAATTCCCAAATAGTCGCCCATCTGATACTAGCCAGACTCAACGTTGCTTAACTTCGGTGATATAACAGGAACCGGTGTGTCAACGTGATTATGCCATACATACATACATACATACATACATACATACATTTAAACAGATTTATATAATAGATACGTATAAAGTTGATATTTTTCTCGCTCTGACATTGATATTAAAACCCCCTTTTTCTTGAAGCATTTATTTTCTTAAAGCATTGTTTAATGGATATATAAGAAGCAATTTAAGTTTATAGAAGACAGTACAATGCAAAGGTGTGACAGACAAGCTTAAACTCAGCCAACTTAAGATATAATGGTGGAATTGGTCCAATTCATGTATCACGTTATTGCAGGTCAATATTTTTATAATTTGGAAATTGCTTTGAAACGCAGAGAAGTGAAATTTGGTACACTGGAAGAGCATACCAAGGTGCCTTATGCCTCTGACTTTTGTGGAGTTTGAACAAAAAGTTTTGAAAATTATGCTATTTTTCTATTTTCTGGTAATTTTAAGTGTGTATCACTTTGTTGCAGGTCTCCCAAAATGCCTAGAAAGGGTCGATTGGCAGATAGTGAAAAGGAACGTGTTGCTGAAGGCCTTGCAGATGGTTTATCTCTCGTAGATCTAGCCAAGGAGCTTAGAAGAGATCAAAGAACATTGTCTTCATTAGTTGAAAATTCAAACATCAAAGGAAGGAAAAAAACACAAGAAAGTCAGTTTCTGCTCGTTATGTTAGAAAAATTCGCCATTAACTTATCAAGCATCCGGGCAGCAACAGTGTTGCTATATTTGACAAGTCTGGAATACCTTCCTTGTCCAGAAGACATGCTGCAATGTCTTAAACGAAATTGCAAGAAGCATTAAGCCTATAGCAAGACCTGCTTTAAACCAAACTCATAAGGAAAAACGTTTGGCTTGGGTTCAGAAATACATGAATATCAGCTTGTAAAATGTTCTTTTCATCGATGGACCAGATGGGTGGGCCAAAGTTTGGAGTCCTCTTGGATTCCCTACCCCTTATCGATTCCGTCTTCAACAGCGAGGTGGAGATATTATGGTTTGGGCTGGAATAATTTGCAATGAACTAATTGGACTATTTAGAGAGTCAGAAGGTGTCAAATTGACACGCCAGTCTTATATTTTTAAATGAGCATTTGTCACCATGGCTTGATGACCTTCCATTTGCGCGTCACTGCAAATTGATTTTTATGCACCACAACGCGCCATCCCACTCAGCCAAGGCTACGACATCCTACCTTAAGTCATTAGGCATTAGTGAAGAAAGTTTGATGACATGGCCACCTTGTTCTCCAGATATAAACATAATGGAGCAGCTCTGGTTAAAAATAAAGATGAAAGTTTCTGAAGGAAGTGTTCATTTTTCGTCGAAGGATGAACTTTGGAGGAAGATTTTGAAAGTTTCTCATAACATCACAAATCCGCCGATTGACATCATTAGTTAACAAAAGGTTATTCAAAAGTGATTTGGAAGCATATGTTGATAAATAAATATTTCCTTGAAATTCATTCTTGTTTTGGGTTAACGTTGTTACTGGATATGTTTTTATTTCATATAAATAGAAATATGAAGTTGGAATATTGTTTTATTATCAAAAATATACATTTTAGACACCTGCAATAAAGTGATACACACTTAAAATTACCAGAAAATAGAAAAATTAGCATAACTTTCCAAATATTTATTCAAATTCCTAAAAAATCATGGAAATAAGGCAAATGTTATGCTCTTCCAGTGTACTAAATTTCACTTCTCTGCGTTTCATAACAATTTCAAAATTAAAAAAAAATAGTGACCTGCAATAAAGCGATACAGAGGGGTTATGTATAACCATTTACATAAAGGATATTCTTACTTGCGTCGGGCGATCAGGTATTGTGACTTGATGCTATATTTCGGGATGTATTTTCTTCATCAGGCGTATGTTTGACTTTTAAACGTGCATGGCAAGTTTTATTGTAGATGTAGCAGGTTCGCAGAAATTGAAAATTAATTTATCTGTTTCGGATGCATAATTAATATCGGACGTGTGTTGTTACTCGATAGAATTTTAGATTTTATATAATATTTAACATTAATGACTTATTGTATTATTAATTAATCTTTATTCGTTTATTTTATTTGTTTGTTATTTGTTTGTTGTTTGTTTGTTTCTGCAGTTCTCTTCGGTTCGTTGGAAGTTTTTATTTTATTTTTGTTTTATATTTTTACTATTACTACGTGTTTTATTATTCAATATTAATTATAATTTTTAATCGATATTTAAACTTTAATTACTTCGTATTATTAGCTAGTCATTATTCGTTTATTTCATTTTTATTATTGTTATTTTCTGCGGGCCTATCTTATTTTTTTTCTCTTGTTCATTTTAGGTGTGTTGACTTATTTTATAATTAAGAGGGTATATTCTCAAATAGTTTAAGAATTTGTTTAATTAAGAGAGTAACATTTTTATCTTTTTTCTTGCTAAGGGAGATAACTAATAATTGTGTTGATCTATCTTTATTTCTTTTGTTCTTTTTTTTTTCATTTTATCTCCCCTCTCTTTCTCTTTTTTAATATAAAAAATGTATTATTTAATGTTAGATTATACGCCTGTTTGATGTATTGGTTTAATTGGATTATCCTTTTTATATAGTTATTTACTTATTATTATTTATTGTCTATTTATTTGTGTGTGTGTGTGTGTGTGTGTGTATTTTTCTATTTACAAAATTTAGTTAAGGTTCTCTCTTTTCATCCTTATGTAGTAAAATTCTGTTTTAAAATTGAAGACCTTTTCAATATCGGCAAGTGCTAAGTCTATTTCTATTTAACAACTTCAGTTAATGCCTTTTTTTTCATCCTTATATAAATGAATTCTTTTTTTTAGAAGTCGGATTATATAGGTGCTAAGTCTGCGATAGGTTAAAATTGATTTTTTCCTTCCGCGAATTTAAACAGCATCCTTTATTTTTATTTTGTGCATTTTTTTATTCAAAGCTTCTTTAGACTGTGTGTATATATATATATATATATATATATATATATTGTTTCAGATATATATATATATATATATATATATATATATATATATATATATTGTTTCAGATATATATATATATATATATATATATATATATATATATATATCTGAAACAATATATATTATATATATATATATATATATATATCTGAAACAATATATATATATATATATATATATATATATATATACTAGCATTTCAGCCCGGCGTTGCCCGGATGTTGGATGTGTGTGTTGAGAAAAAAAAATGTGGTAGTAGGAAGGCAGCTCGAACCCGTACCGTGAAGGAGGAAAAGAACGAGAGAAAACCTGACGTCTTTGCTGTTACGACCACCCGCCAACTGGAAGTTACTTACGTTTTAATTAAGGCAAGACAATCGAAAGGAGAGTATGACTTTCAAAAATATCGGCGAAAAAGCGACTCCTCCTCGTAGAAAACTGCCCAGTTGAAGGTAAAAATATTAATGCTTTTAGCCAATTTTTCGATATTTGTCGTTTGAAAAGTCGACTTTCAAAACCATACTGATCTTTTAAAAATCCATCGCCTCTGTCGAAGGTTTAAGGCAGTAATGCAAACATACATACATATATACATACATTTATATATTGGTAACAAAAAATTTCCGACCCAAACGGATTAAAAAGCTTGCCCTATCTCTGAATAAACTTTATGTAAAATTTCAAATGTTTAGACAAGAAATTGTCTGAGTAATTTGGAAGAGACCGCAGAGGTCAATTTGTTTAACTTTGACCCCTATTATGACCTCTTAACATTTATTGTTTTGGGCTTAAATCAAGTTATTAAGTTAGATCCATGTCCAAGGAACCTATATCTAAAATTTCAAGTGTTTAGACCCAAAATTGTCGCAAGAGTTTGGTAGAGTTCTCAAAGGTCAAATCGTTGAACTTTGACCCCTTAACAGCGAAATTTCTGGCCTAAAACGGATTACAAACATTTTCCCAAATCTCAGTACCCTGTATATAAAATTCCGAGTCTGTAGACTGAAAATTGACAGGGTTATTGCGTAGGAAATGTACACACATAGACACGTTCACTTTTATATATATATACTAGCATGGGTGCCCTGGTGTTTGGAGGTGTACGCTGAGCAAAAAAAAACTCAAAAAAAATGGTCAATTTTTTAACTTTGACCCCTATTATGACCCCTTAAAATTTATTCTTTTTGGGCTCAAATCAAGTTATTAAGTTAGATCCATGTCGAAGGAACCTATATCTAAAATTTTAAGTGTTTAGACCCAAAATTGTCGCAAGAGTTTGGTAGAGTTCTCAAAGGTCAAATCGTTGAACTAAATTTCTGACCGAAAACCGATTACCTAGATTTTCCCAAATCTCAATACCCTGTATATAAAATTTCGATTCTGTAGACTTAAAATTAATAGAGTTATTTTGAAGGAAAATGTACACAGACACACAGACACACAGACACGTTCACTTGAATCTTTGAATTTTCAACAAAATTTTACACTATATATATATATATATATATATATATATATATATATATATATATATGATGGACTCTCCCGTCGATTTCGACGTATGAGGTTCAGACAACCCATATTTCTAAAACTCATTTATGCTTTTGCCTCTGATGACTTTTTAGTCCAGCAAGGGACTTGCAAACAAGGCCACAAACAGAACATGAATGTGGATTTAACGCTGCAGATATTGGTGCGGCTACTAGTCGTTTTGCTCTTACTCTGTTTTCTTTCAGTTGCCTTAAGCTTTCAGATTGAAACCTCTGGAGACCCTCAAAGCACCTTAATCTCCATCCTTTTCGGTCATTCACCTCATCTTCAAGACTCCTGTATGGTATGTTCACTGCAGACAAGTTACTCTTCAACTTGTCCTTGTACCTAAGCCAAGGACGTCCGACAATTCTTTTACCTCCCTCAAATTGACTGTACATCGCAATTTTTGGAATTCTGTCATCGGGCATCCTCAATACATGACCAGCCCACCGCAATTGCGATTGAATAAGGAATGATTCAATGCCACATATTGTGCATTTTGTGAATAATTCGGCATTTGATACCTTGTCGCGGAGGCTAAGACCACATATGGAGCGTAGACAGCTTTTTTTTGTGGAAAACGTCCAGCTGATTAATGTGATGTCTGTATGGAGTCCATGACTCAGATCCATAAAGAAGAATGGAAAGAATAACAGCACGGTAGACAAGGATTTTTGTGTCTAGTCGAATACCCCTTTCGTTCCACAAGCGATGGCGAAGATTTCCAAAGGCAGAAGTGGCCTTAGCAATCCTGTTGACAATTTCATCATCAAGAGAACCGCCCTGGTTCACCTTGCTACCAAGGTAAGGAAAGGACCTGACATAATTGATATCATGACCGTCGACTTTCAGCTTGGCCGCAGGAAATCTATACTCTGGTGGATTTTGCTTTACGCCTTCAACTTGTTTTGGAGTAGGGTGTGGCTGATGCACTACCTCAGTATTCCTTATGCTAATTGTCAGGCCAAAGGCCTTGCACACGGCTGAAAATCGGTCATGAAGAACCAGGGCTTCTTCAAAGGATGTGGCTACCAGTGCGGCATCGTCAGCGAAGAGCAAGTCGCGAATAATTTCGGTGCGAAGAAGAGTCTTGGCCTTAAACCGTTGATGGTTAAATAAGCCACCGGATGACCGAAATTGAAACTTGACACCAGTGTCCAAATCATCAAATGCATGTTTCAGCATTAGTGAAAAGAAGAGCGCAAAGAGGACTGGCGCCATTACATATCCCTGTTTGGTCCCATTCGTAACATCAAATTGATCAGACATCATACCATCTGAGACAACATTGGCCTTCATCCCCTCGTGAAAGGAAATGATCACGTTCAGCATGTTTTCTGGAATACCAAGCCTTCTTAAAACTTGCCAAAGAGCATCGCGATTCAGTGTCGAAGGCTTTCGTCAGGTCAACAAACACCATATACAATTCCTGATTTTTCTCACGGACCTTTTCTGCCACCTAACGTAAGGAGAATATCATGTCAATGGTGCTGCGACCCGACCGAAACCCACACTGGGACTCTGGATACACATTATCAACGAGACGATTTATGATTCGGTTTAGAATGAGCCTAGCCAGAATCTTTCCTGCAATTGAAAGCAGAGATATCCCTCGATGGTTGTCACAGACATTCTTGACTCCCTTATTTTAGTAGAAATGCTTGATGCAGGCATCTTTGTAGTCCTGTGGAACTCGGCCTGCTTTCCATATCTTTACAAAGAGAGCATGGCGCTTTTTTACCAGCACATGCCCACCATGTTTGTACACTTCAGGCGGAATTGGATCCTTTGGTGATGGGGACTTGCCAGAAGCAATTTGTTTGATGGATTCCCATACCTCCTGATAAGCAGGTTCCAATGACAATTCTGGAATATCTGGATTCTGAGGAATAGAGGACACGACATCGCCGTCAATGACAGATGAAGTGTTTAAGACAGTTTCAAAGTGCTCCTTCCAACGATTGAGAATATCTGATTTATCAGTCAGCAATGCCTCTCCATCGGCTGTGCTTAATGGGGAAGCGCCACTTTTCTGAGGACCAAATACCTCTTTCAGACCATCATAGAAAGCTTTCGTGTTCTTGCTGTCATCAGCTCCCTGCAGTGCAATTGCCTTATTGTACCACCATTGTTCTTTCATAGCTCGGAGAGCTCGTTGTACCTCACCTTTACACTTTTTGTAGGCCATGTGCTTCACTGTTGAGTTTTTGTCCTCAATCCAAGATTTGTGAGATGAGTGCATTTGGTTAATCAGTGCTTTAACTTCATCGTCACTTTCGTCAAACCAATCCTGGTGTTTTCTTTTCGGTATTCCAAGAACTTCTACTACTACAGCTTGAGTTGCTTCTCACAATGCTTTCCAAGAAGATTCAATATCATCAGTTACATCAACACCCTCAAGGTTTTCATCAAGCTTATTGGAGAGCTCAGTTCTCTTTTCCTTGGATTTAAGAGGTCGTTTGGGGACTGTTGATCTTGTAACTCTGTGCCTTCGCACATGCAACGACAGTTTACTTCTGAGAAGGGCGTGATCCGAAAGATAGCAAGAAGTGTGGAAAGAGCGAGTGATTTTGAAGTCACTCATGTGCTTCCGCTTTGTTATAACGAAGTCAATAAGATGCCAGTCCTTTGAACGAGGATGCATCCATGTCGTCTTCCGATGCACAGGTTGTTGGAATATGGTATTGGTAATACAGAGGTTAAACTCCCTACAGATTGTAAGAAGTCGTAAACCATTTGCATTTACCTTGCCTATGCCATGCTTACCACGTACACCGGTCCACGACAGATGGTCACTACCAACACGAACATTGAAATCGCCAGCAAGAACGAGTTTATCATGGTGTCGAACTCTGGAGAGGACATCACGGAGGGTATTGTAGAAGTCATCCTTCTCTTGATCTGAACTGGTTAACGTTGGGGTGTAACAACTAACTAGCGTCACCCTGGTGTTTCCTTCTAACTCTAGGGAAAGAGTTGCAACATACAAATATCTGTGCATGAGGTCGCCAAGCTAATCAAGAACCTTGACTCCAGTAAAGCAACTGGTCCCGACGGTATTCCTATTATAGTGTTAAAAAAATTACAACTTGATATATCTAAGGCTTTTGACAGGGTATGGCACGATGGTCTTCTAAGGAAAATTAGATCATATGGAATCACTGGAAGAATTCATAATGTAATTAAATCCTTCTTAAGTAATAGAAAAATCAAAGTTGTCCTCGACGGTCGTACATCCAAACAATATGACATAAATGCGGGAGTACCTCAGGGGTCTATCCTTGGACCTCTATTATTCCTGATATTCATAAATGATCTCCCTAATAAAATTGTTTCGGAGATGGGTATATTTGCCGATGACACCACTCTCTATAACAGATATGAGGGGAAAACAAATGAACACATATCCAAGGAAATGGCAGAAACTCTAGAGGATGACCTCAAATCCGTAGTGGAATGGGGACAAAAATGGTTGGTCACATTCAATGCTGTTAAGACTAAGCTTGTTTCCTTCAATAACTACAAGAAACCTTCTCTACCACCAATAGCAATGGCCAAGAACACATTGCCTGAAAGTACTTCTTTTAAACTCCTCGGCCTAACGTTTACAGGGAATATGAACTGGAATAGATACATTGAGAGCATTGCCAGGGCTGCTGCAAGGAAGGTTGGCTCCCTCTACCGTGCTAGAAAACTACTTACGCCTGACAGTATCCTATACCTCTATAAGGCAACCATTCGCCCATGTATGGAGTACTGTTGTCACATCTGGGCTGGTGCACCTGCTTCTTGTCTCTCGCTCCTGGACAGGGTTCAAAAGAGAGTCGCCAACCTGATACGTCCTGAACTGTCATCTAAGCTTCAGCCTCTGTCCCATCTACGAGATGTTGCATCCCTCTGCCTGTTCTACAAATACTTTAATGGTGAATGCTCTGACGAACTGCAAACACTTGTACCTCCCCGACGTGACTACCCCCGACAAACCCGACAAGATAATAAGTATCATCCCTTTACAGTAGAGATCCCTAGGTGCAAGAAAGTCTTTTACTCCGGTAGTTTCTTCCCCAGAACTGCGGGTCTTTGGAACTCCCTTCCGGGATTCTGCTTTCCCAACTGCAATGATATGCAGAAGTTCAAGTGTAATGTTAACAAACATCTTTCTACTCATCTCCCTTCATAATGACCCCGCTAATTAAGTTCTTCAAAGTGGCACTGTGCCTTGTTTGGGGTGAAAATTGAATAAAAAAAAAACAACAAAAAAAACAGAATTTGCCCCCATACTTTCCAAACTGTTTAAGCGTTGCCTTAAGGAGAAGTGCTTTCCAACACCCTGGAAAACCTCATCAGTATGCCCTGTATTTAAGAATTCAGGTGATAAGTCATACTCCTCTCAGTACAGACCAATAAGTCTCCTGTGTGTCATGAGTAAGTTCTGGAATCCACAATAAATAGAGAAGTAGTCAACCCCCTCAGCAGAAATAACCTTCTTAGCGACACGCAATATGATGCGCTAACGATTATATCTCATAGGATTAGCGAATCTCTTGACAATGGCTTCATTTCTAGGGCAATTGCTCTCGACATATCAAAGGCCTTCGATAAGATTTGGCATAAAGGCCTACTACACAAGATTTCCAGCTACGGTATAACTGGAAATGTTTTCTCTATCATTAAATCATTTCTATCTGATAGGCTCATAAGAGTAGTGGTTGATGGGTAGAAATCAGAGGCCCACAGTATTAATGCTGGAGTCCCTCAGGGGTCCATACTGGGCCCAACTCTCTTCATGATCTACATCAATGATCTCCCAAAACACATACTAAACTCTTTCGTTGACATCTATGCTGATGAACGACCATCTATGGCAACACATCAAAGGCCGTAAATGATGATGTTCTCTCTGATTCTCTCTCCTCTGATCTTGAGCGCGTGGTACAGTGGGGAAAGAGGTGGCTGGTTACCTTTAATGCATCTAATACCAAGCTCCTATCTCTACATCATAAACGCTCTGATTCCCATCTGGCATCAATTGAAATGGATGGCTCTCGTCTAAGGGAGGCCCCAGGATTTGATAAGCTCCTGGGTTTGACCTTTACACCTGATCTTAAATGGAACACATACATCAAGTCTGTGGCCAAGGTTGCTGGAAAAATGGTGGGATCCTTCTACCGCTCCAGAAGATATCTCACTAATGATGCATTTCTCTATCTATATAAAAGCCAAGTACGTCCAAAGATGGAGTACTGCTGCCACATCTGGGCGGGGGCTGCAAAAAACAGCCTATCCTGCCTTGACGGAGTACAAAATAGACTCCGTAGCTTGGTGGGGATGCCCTTTTCTCTACCCTGCAACCTCTTTCCCACAGAAGAGACGTAGCGGGTCTCTCATTGTTCTATCATTACTTCCATGGCAGGTGCTCGTCTGAGCTCCATTCTCTGGTCCCCCCTCGCCAATCTTTCTCAAAAAACACCCGACTAGCTGAAACCACCGTCAATAATTTTCCCCACTCCCTATCTGTGCCTAAATCAAAACGTAGATACCATGAACAAAGCTTCTTTCTTAGAACTGCACGCCTGTGGAACTCTGTTCCGCTTGCCTGTTTCCCTCCCGACTTCAACCTGGATGTCTTCAAGTCCAACACAAACAAATTCCTGATGAACCGCCCCCCTAAGTAATGACACCTTACCAATTCTCCAATACTATTGCTACACTATCCCTTTGATTACTGTACACACAATAACCCTTATCCCTGAGTGGCCATTGGGCCTTGATAAGTGGTGAACTCCATGTAAAAAAAAATAAAGATATGCCTTTGGGCAAAGATTATAAGTGTTACATGATAAGGGCTGTCCCCTTTTCATGTAAGTATAAAAATAGAGAGATTAGTTAAAATGAAAATGAAATAGATAGACGAAATTCGAACCTCGTAAATTAGGTTTAGAAATAGATTACAGGAGAGAATTAGAAAATGGAATGTAAAACAAACGATTGTTTAGCTTAGAGATAAAATAGTTTCAAGAAAAGAATGTGAACTGTCAATTTTGTTATGAAAATTCAATTGAAAGAATGCAGCTACAAGGTAATTTAATAAACATGTTTTTGACATATTGGAAATATAGGTTACTGAGAATATAGGTTAAAATTCCTTTTGTAAACAGAGGAAAAAGTTTTGGACATGCAGGTCCAGAACACGTGAAAGAAGACACATGCTTTAACATGTGTATGACGTCATGGAAAATGGGAAGTTCTAGATATAGTTAGAAACTAAGGAAAAACTGGGGAGAGTCAGAGAGAGTCTGAGGTCGACAGACGACAGTCCAGTTTGGAATTCGAACGTCTAGAAGCGAGACGGTCACTTTTGAAACTTAGAATGTGAAGCTTTGAATTTTTGATGAGAAAACCACGGCCGGTCGTGAGAAGAAATAAACCCATCATGTGTTTTTATAAACGTCGTCTTTGTGCTGTAATTCGACCAAAAGGTAAAGTGAAAATTGTTATTATATGTCTATATATCTGTGTTATAAAATGTCTTGACATACACATCTCATATCTACACTAAGACTGTCTGAACATTATCTCTTCACTCAAAGAGCTTCCATTACAATTCTAAGAATGAACATTTTTATAAATATGAATCGCTTTATAACACGAACAATCTCTCAACAACATCTCTCTCTCTCTCTCTCTCTCTCTCTCTCTCTCTCTCTCTCTCTCTCTCTCTCTCTCTCTCTAAGATACAACATCACTTGTAATAAGACTCTCTATTAATAACAACAAGAACAATAAGAATAATGAAACCCCTATATATAACATAAGGACTTTGCCATCTTGGACTTAATGGCAAAACCAACGCCTGATTGGCGGGGTTCATTTTCTGCCTTTCCTGACCAAAAGAAGTCATATCCACCCTTTTCCTCTCGAAGTTGAGAATTGCCAGGCAATCGAGTTTCACATAAGACAGCAATGTCAACATCATACCTCTGTAACTAAAGAGAAACAAGGGTTGTCTTGCACTCGGGTTAAGCATCATTATCCTGGAGGGTACGGACATTCCAACACCCTATTGAGAGATTCTTTGTTGGGTTTTTTTGTCGTATTCTATTGTTCTGACTGCGCAACTGGATAACCAGACAGCTGCAGCGGGCTGCCAAGTTAAGTGGTGAGCAAGCAATTTTTAGGGCTCCTTTTATCGCCCCCTCCCCGCCACAGGGAAAGCAGTGCTATCCCGAAATAGGACTGCTTTGTCCCTGATGGAGGACACGAACAGCACAATTGCTCACAGGTTTGTGCTAGAACGGCCATCTACCATCAGCCGCCACTGTGCAGAGATCCGGCTGAGGACTTCCAGTAATATCCTTCACCTGTCCCCGTCGCTTTCACTCCATCGCCAGTGGACTTCTTGCAGGACAGTGTGAGGTTTTCATAATGAAATTACGATAAGCTGTCAGAAACCCACACAAATGACTTG
This sequence comes from Euprymna scolopes, assembly GCF_053919585.1. Lineage (NCBI taxonomy): Eukaryota > Metazoa > Mollusca > Cephalopoda > Sepiida > Sepiolidae > Euprymna > Euprymna scolopes. The sequence continues at coordinate 176,744,511 of NC_136486.1, read as the reverse complement.
ATTTAAGTGGTGAAGGCTCGTGTAGGACCATCCACACTTTTTGGAACTGTTGATTAACTCACTCGGTGCAAACCAATTGCCACAGAACAAGCAGACAATAGCCCTCAGGTTTGATGTAAGAGTTTCCTTCTCTTAGTGGTATAACCGCGCCCCCAGACACCAACCTGGTAATTTCCTTGTACCGGCGCAAATATATATATATATATATATATATATATATATATATATATATATATATATATATATATACATATATATATACATATATATATATAAGTATACATACACACAAACACACATGATGCTAGTTGGCCGTTGACCCCGAAAAGGGGTTCATTCGCCCTTTGTATATATTTATATATATATGTGTGTGTGTGTGTGTGTGTGTGTGTGTGTGTGTGTGTGTGTGTGTGTGTGTGTGTGTGTGTATGTGTGTGTGTGTGTGTGTGTGTGTGTGTGTGTGTGTGTGTGTGTGTGTGTGATATGCGATAAAAGGTGGAGATTTAAGCAACAAATAACGTTAAAAGAATTTCCATTTGCACAAGTAAATTCCAATTCTTTTAATTTCTTGAAGTTATATATTTGGATTTTACCGTCACTGGATTATTTATCTTCACCAGACTATCCATTCATGTGTAATCACCTTTTTCTTCACCATATTCCCTCTGCTTCACTTTTTTGTTTTCAAGTAAGATCTTTGACTTACTTGTTGTTTCATCAAATACTTTTGCATGCACATCCGATCCCGCATTTTGCTAATTCCTACCCTCTGATGAGAAGAAAGTATTTCTTCGAAACTCCGCGGATTAAGGATTATCCACTTATCTAGTGTTTCCTTTTCAGATTAAATATGTTTTAACATGTCTTATTAACTTTTTGCTCGTATTATAAGCTCTATTTCCTATTTGGTTTTATCGAGCTTTTACATCTGGCTGAGATAATTTTATAAATATTAATTCTTTAATATTTATAATATACTTTAATTTTACCATCTTGGATCATTTTGGTAAATTTAATTGTAATTTTTATTTTATATATATATATATATATATATATATATATATATGTATATATATATATATATATATATGTATATATATATATATATATATACTTTCTATTTTGTACTCTCACTCTCTCTCTCTCTCTCTCTCTCTCTCTCTCTCTCTCTCTCTCTCTCTCTCTCTCTCTCTCTCTCTCTCTCTTTCAAAACTAGTCGATTTTATTAAAGTGGGCTTATCATTTTGACCAGGTGAAAATGTTTGTTTTTTTAAAAATAATTATTAGATCAGGGTTAAGGTTTCGAATGAAGCAGATTTCACTTTTTTTCCATCATATTTTCCCTTTTGGCAATGGTTTCAATCATTTGTTTGATTAAAAATTCGATAATATGCGTAAACGCTTACTTTCTTAACTGGTCTTATGATATTGACCAGAACTGTATATATATATATATATATATATATATATATATATATATATATATATATGTGTGTGTGTGTGTGTGTGTGTGTGTGTGTGTGTGTGTGTGTGTGTATCGAACTTTTACTGAATAAAAAGTACTTTTCAGAAACTCTATGCATTAAATCTCATTCCTGTTTTCCTCAATCAAATAAATACTAAAATATTTTGCCATCAACTGATATGATATGTAAAGATATCAAAGGATCGGAATAAACAAATCGAAATAAAAGAGCTAAAGAAATAAGATATGTAAAACTGTTACTAATCGAAGAATTAAAGATCGACAAATACAATATATATATATAGAGTATATAGATATCAGCAGATTAATGATTGAACGACTGATATCAAATAAATACAGGAAAACTAGAGAAAGAGAGAGAAATGCAAACAGTTCATATATCTTTACGAAGCCACAATTCACCATTTATTCTCAGTTTCAGTCAAATAAATAATATATATAATGGCTGTAAAATTCTTTATTAGAAACAGTCCAAAAACAAAGTCTCAAATCTAATCCGTCCCGCACAGGTATCTGGTTCTTGCTTTCCTCGTTAATTTGCATCCGTTTAAATTTGATATGATTAGACATGCTGTTGCTCAACTTCCCTATTAGATACGATCACAAATAGTCGCTCATTACGTTTCAAGTTGTTATGTACTTTAGTTGGAATGAAAAACGGTAAAAACAGTCAACCCGGCAGTAGCCCTTACTCCTGAATTATAACCTAATTGTCAAATCCGGACAGTTAATTTTTTCTTAATCCCGTGGAAAACAACAACAAAAACACAAATTTTGTCTTTAGTTTTGCGATTTTGTTGATTTTAGTCAATGGTACTTAATGCTGCTGGAAAAGAGGTGGGCTCTCTCTACCGTGCTAGAAAGTTACTTACGCCTGAGAGTATCCTGTACCTCTACAAGACCACCATTCGTCCATATATGAAGTATTTAGGCCGGTGCCTCTCTCACTCTTAGAGTTCAAAAGAGAGTCGCCAACCTAATAGATCCCACACTATCAGCTAGGTTTCAGCCGCTGTCCCATCGACGAAATGTTACATCCGTCTGACTGTTTTACAAGTATTTTAATGGTGGATGGTCCAACGAACTACAAACCCGACAAGCAGCAAAATCCCACCCCATACACATTAGAAATTTGATAGATGCAAGAAAGCCTTCTACTCCAACAGTTTTTTTTCCTTAGGGCTGCTAGACTTTGGAATTCCTTTCCGGGTTCCTGTTTCCTCGACTGTACTGATATGCAAAAGTTTAATTGTAATGTAAACAGATATCTTGCTGCTCAACTCCCTACTTAGTATCCCTACAAATTATATCTCAGATAGTATATAACAAAAATGCGTTACTACATCTCAAAAATGCCAACGTTAGTTTATTAACCACGTAAACAGTCAGACGATTAGACTCTCCGCAATCAACACGTTGACTGATTTCCATTCTTGAGAGATTTTTATATCTCCGACGAAAAACCCCCCTTCAGATGGGTCTTATACGTTTAAAAGCTTGCTACTTTATCTAAATAAAAAGAAATTGTTTTTAAAGAAAAAAAATAATATCGTTTTTGGCTTTTTTTAATTTTTAATGATATTTGTATTTGTACGATAATAATTGGAAATTAAAAAATAACTGGTTATGATTGGTGAAACAAAATCGCGTGCATTGGAAAAGATAGTTTTGGAAAGAAGTTAAAAGAGTCATTTAGATAATAAGCGAACATCATGGACACATGTGAAAAGGTGCTGAACAGTGGAAAACTCTTGATACTAATGAAGCAGGTGAATAAATTAATATCACAAATAATGTTCAGCGCTTCGATTTACGTAATCAAACTATTATGAAGTTTAAAATTGAAAAATGGCGACAAATATCACACTTAACACGTGCAGTTCAGATTGAACCAGTAGAAAAGAAAATCACTCCGGATTTTTCAATACGTATATTTAAAATTTTCATCATAAGGAATATGACGATTTTTAAAATATACTTAAATAACTTCAATACTTACTCCTATATCGGCAATGAAATATTAAACAGCCTTGTGGCACGCTAGGCTGGTCTGGATATTGTAAAGAAAGACAATGTAATGAAATGATTTTGGGTGATCAGATAATATAAGAATTATAAGCTACATAGTAGAAGTCGAAAATGTAATGCGGCTGTCGTTGTTTGGATAATTTAAAGGTTAGTGTTATATTGTCGGGGTCCTGTATATATATATATATATATATATATATATATATATATATATATATATATATATATATATATATATATATATATATATATATATGTGTGTGTGTGTGTGTGTTATGATTTAATTTGTTGTTAAGAGTTATCCCCCTTGGGATTGACATTCATAATAAAAGCGCCCTCTGTTTCATTTTCCCGCTCGATCCTTTCAAGAGCGTACGTGTATTTTACAGTTAATAAAACCTTTCTAAAAGGCAATTCTTTACTTACTGATACTATTCACTTCAATTTTATTAACTGTAAAAAAAAAAAAAAAAAAAAAAATAATGGATCGAATCTTACGTCCCGACAGATTCGAGGTGGAACCTACATGCCCTAATTCCGAAAAATCCTATAGGCATTGGAAATTAACCCTCCAGAATTATATCCGCTCACATAATAACGGATTAATCGAAAACACTTCAGATAATTTCTTTGCCTTGATCAATTGTATTTCAGCATCTGTTTTCGATTTAATAAGCGATAAAACCGACTACGATAGTGCATTAAGAACATTGGACGCCGCTTATTTAAAACCTGAAAATATTGTTTATAATAGATATCGATTGATGACGACGAAGCAACAAACAACACAAAATATAGATGACTTCATATTACAATTGGAAATGCTTGCCAAAACATGTAACTTCGAAGCGGTTTCTGCTGAAGAAAACAAATCAATACATTCGGGAAGCTTTCATTGGTGGAATTTCTTCTTCGTCCATCCGACAACGACTGTTAGAAAAACCCATCCTGACTTTACAAGACACATATGCCACGGCCAGATCTCTTGAACAAGCAGAAAAGCATTCGATAAGCTACGCAAATAACTTTACTGTAGCAGCTACAAATAATCCTTCGGGCTACAATCGTATAGCTGTGACTAAAGAAAATATGCATCCAAAAGGGGTTTGTTTTTTCTGTGGAAAATCACGTCATCCTCAATATTTATGTCCTGCACGAAACGCCGAATGTAAAAAATGCAAAAAAAAATGGTCATTGGGCTAAAGTGTGTAAATCTTCTATTTCTAACACTCGTACTGCTGTTCTTTATGACGACTCTGACTACCCCTCATCTTCTCTATCCTGACTAGGAACTAACTCCAAAGATGTCACATTCACTCAATGCCAAATTAACGGGCACTTCGTAAACGCTATGGTGGACTCCGGCAGTGTAAAAACATTCATTAATGAAAATACTGCTAAAAAACTTAAACTCTTCACAATACCTAAAAACAAAACTATAGCTCTGGCTGCTTCCGATCAACATGCTAAAATAACTGGCGAAGCTGTCGTGGATTTAATACTGAAAGATAAAACCCATTCTGGAATAACAATTGAAATCATTGAAAACCTTTTCATTGATTTAATAATCGGAAAAGATATTTTAAAAAAATATAAAAAAGTAACACTTAAATTCGACGGTCCAAGAGACAAACTTATAATTGGAGCTATAAACACGAATAATTTTTTTCCTACCATAAACGTTCCACCCCCTCCTCTCTTTTCTAATCTTTCTCCTCATACTACTCCTATTGCGACAAAATCCCGACGTTACACTTTTGCCGCCAACAAATTCATAAAAGAAGAGACTGCTAGAATGTTGAAAGAAGGCATAATTGAACCTTCGATATCTCCGTGGCGAGCGCAAGTTCTTGTAACTTCGAATGAGAATCATAAGAAAAGAATGGTAGTCGACTACAGCGATACCATTAATAGATTCACGGAACTAGACGCTTACCCAATGCCTAATATCAATAAGATGGTAGACGACATCGCTCAATATAACATCTTCTCTACTCTCGACCTAAAATCTGCTTATCACCAAATACCTATAAATCATGCTGATCGTAAATTCACTGCGTTTGAAGTAAGTGGCAAACTTTTTCAATTTACTCGTCTTCCTTTTGGCGTCACCAATGGAGTAAGTGCTTTCCAGAGGAGCATAGACTATATTATAGAAAAAGAAAATCTAACCGATACCTTTGTGTATGTTGATAACGTAACTATATGCGGAAAAAATCAAGAAGAACACGATTACAATCTTCAAAAATTCTACAAAATTGCTAAACAATATAACATCACTTTAAATGAAAATAAAAGCATAATTTCTTCTAGTTCTATTACTCTACTCGGCTACACCATAGAAAATAATCAAATAGCTCCCGATTATCAAAGACTAAAACCATTACTCGAAATGCCACCTCCGCTGAATCTTAAATCTCAAAAAAGAATAGTTGGAATGTTTTCCTATTACTGCAAATTCATTAAAAAATTTTCTGATAAAATTTTATTACTAAATCAAAACAAAGAATTTCCACTACCTCCATCTGTATTAAAATCTTTTCAAACATTGAAAAATGATCTAAAAGACGCCACTTTAATAACGGTAGATCCAAATAAAGAATTTGAAGTAGAAACGGACGCTAGTAACTATTGCATTGCTGCAACACTAAATCAAGAAGGTCGTCCTATTGCATTTTTTTCAAGAACTCTCAATACTAACGAAATTAAGCACCATGCAGTAGAAAAGGAGGCAGCCGCTATTGTAGAAGCTCTCCGTAAGTGGCGACATTTTCTACTCGGCAGGCACTTTAAAGTCATCACAGATCAGAAGAGCATCAGCTTCATATTCGACAATAAAAGAAAATCAAAAATTAAGAATGACAAAATATGTCGTTGGCGTATAGAATTATCCCAATACAATTTCACTATAGTTTATCGACCTGGACCTGAAAATATTGCTGCTGACACATTCTCTCGCATCTCTGCTCTTACTTACAATCTACAAGATCTTCGTGATTTACATAAACAATTATGTCATCCTGGTGTTTCAAGACTAAGCCATTTTATAAGAACGAGGAACCTCCCTTTTACTTTGGATCAAATTAAGAATATTACTGACTCTTGCTCATCCTGTCAATTACTGAAACCCAAATTCGCCAATACCAATGGAGGGACTCTCATTCAAGCCATATTACCTTTTCAACGATTAAATCTTGATTTTAAAGGCCCTCTACCTACTTCTATACATGGCAACAAATATCTACTTACTCTAATTGATGAGTATTCCCGTTTTCCTTTCGCTTTTCCTTGCAGAGATATGACAAGCAAAACCATTATCCACTGTCTAAACAAACTCTTTTCAATTTTTGGTTTGCCTGACATGATACATACTGACCGTGCTTCTGATTTCTTAGCAAGAGAAATAAAGGATTTTTTACACAAAAAAGGAATTGCTACTTCTAAAACAAGTAGATATCATCCTGAAGGTAATGGACAGATTGAAAAACTCAACGGTACCTTATGGAAGGCCATTCAAACAACATTACATTCTAATCAAATGAAACTACCTTATTGGGAAGACATACTACCGGACGCACTTCATTCAATTAGATCATTACTTTGTACTGCCACTAATATGACTCCCCATGATAGACTATTTAAATATAGTCGTAAATCTGCTTCCGGAATTTCAATTCCTTCTTGGGTTAAACCAGGCCCAATATATATTAGAAACCACACTAAAACAAGTAAACATGACCCTCCTGTAACGCCTGCCACCCTAATAGATGTCAACCCCCACTACGCTTATGTTCAACTACCTTCTGGTTCTGTCAACGTTCGAGACTTAGCTCCAAACTCATCAAATGAAGAAAACTCTAATAATAATCCTACTACTTCAGAGACTTTATTTGAACCTTCTACTAATGAAAACATTGGTCATGAGGAAGACAAAAATCAATCGTCTGATCTTGAAGAAAATCAGATTTCACTAAAAAATAATACTGAAAATCAGCATTCCTGCCAATCTGTGCGGAGGTCGTCCCGAGTTCGACAATTCCCTAGTAAATATAAGGATTTTGTGACTAAATACTGAAAAAACTGCAGTTTGGGTTCATATGTTATTTGTAAATAAAATGATTCTTATGCGATTGTAAAAAAAAAAATTAAAAAAAAAAAAATTTGTCTATAATTAATTACCCCTTACTTGAATACTTTAGGACGGGGAAAATGTTATGATTTAATTTGTTGTTAAGAGTTATCCCCCTTGGGATTGACATTCATAATAAAAGCGCCCTCTGTTTCATTTTCCCGCTCGATCCTTTCAAGAGCGTACGTGTATTTTACAGTTAATAAAACCTTTCTAAAAGGCAATTCTTTACTTACTGATACTATTCACTTCAATATATATATATATATATATATATATATATATATATATATATATATATATACACATACTGGTGTATATATAACAGATGTGTTTTTCTATAATGAATCTCTTTTATCTTCGTCTAGTATATTCTCTATAGAGCGTCCATGTGTGTGTACATAAATTACCAGTTTATAGATAACGTTGTCGGTTGGAACACCAGCAAAATATACCTCAAATCTTTCTTCCATGCTTATATATATATATATATATATATATATATATATATATATATATATATATATATATATATATATATAAGCATTTATTCCTTGTTGGATTCTTTTTCAGAGTTGGCACGGTTTGTATAAGATTACATTTTTCTAAGTCGCCCCTTTCTGCCTGCCATGGGTGCCCCGTCATAAAACCCCATTCGTCTCTAACGTATTACATATCGAAACTGATCTCCCACGTAACTATATCTCAAAATCTATATTTTTTACTACGCAATCACTATATGTAGCCTAAAGAACATTGATTGGTATTTTGTCACGTATATTTGCTTATATTACGGTTAGTTTAAATTCCATCTGCCAAATTAACATCAAATTAACATTCTTGAAAACTTTTAAATGTAAATATTTTAACCTAAAATAATTTTTCACACCTTTAAAATATTTCTATCTAACAATTATATTTTTCCCAATAATAATCGATTATTATGATTTCAGTGTTTCCGGTGTTTTCCGGTAGACTAACAACATAACATTAGGATGAACATGGAAATATAAAAATTTATTATCTTTTGAATTATGCTGGATTAAAGAATGTGTCAAGAGAAACAATTTTTAATATTAGTCACCGATCGAGAGAGAATTTAGGGGAAACAAGAGAGTTAGTCCCGAGTGAACGTTCCTGATATTGTTCCTTCTAGAAGAGGCTGGGAATCTGAGGATACTAAGAGAATGTTCGCATTCCATCACAATAAAATGCAAGCTATGAAAAACATATCTTCGAGCATTCATTTCCAGAAAAAAGCGTCTCTGTGCAGCTTTTCAATTTTTTGATCAGTGAAAAGACGAGGCATAACATCACAGCTAACAATTGTACCTGATGAACTAACGAATTATTAAATGATAAGCACACAAGATTCTGAATCAGGTGAGGTGTAAGCATGCATCTATATATCTATAAAAGTAAGAATGTGTATGCGGGGATACTTCTCAACCGATATACTCAACGAATTTTTAATCTACAGACTTGAAACTTGGTATATAGTATATTCAGACATGTGAAAATAAATTCAATTGGTTGTCATCCAGAAAAGAAGCTGCTAAAAGGTCAAAATTGAAGATTTGATACGAGAGAATCATCGAAGTTTTATTTGTTTGTCAACTGTTTCACGAATGCACAGACGGGAATCGTTTCAATGACTTATGTTAAGAATAAGTAGGTTTGAAAACACTTTTTAAATATTTTATAAGGCTGGCCAAATGCTTATCGTAATTGACTCACTATCTTTCGGTTTTGGTTTCAATCTCAACTAAATACTCAAATGCACAGTTTCTTTCCGATTTGTTTTTATTTTTTTACTTCATTTTTTAAAGGGATGTGACGTTACATTTAATACCTAGGCTATTTCTGTTTATAATAAATAAGAATTCTGTGTTAATAAATATATAATACCTATGCGTATTTTATAACCGGGCAACGCCGGCCGGCCTACTATTTGTATATAAAATTGTAAGCAAGTAAAATATAGAAAGCTAGAAGTCAGAATTTCCATTACAGTATGATTCGTTGACAGGTCTGTTTGGCTTGTGACATTAACTTCCTTCTCCCTTTAATTAGCTTGAAGATGTCTAGTGTCAAAGTCGTTAATAATATATAAATATAAGATTATATATACACATATATATATATTATATCATAATATATATATATATATATATTTAGATATCTATAAAAGTGGAATTGTCTGCCTGTGTGTGTGTGTGTGTGTCTGTCTGTCTGTGTGTACATTTCCCTACTCAAACTACTCTTTCAATTTTCAGTCTACAGACACAAGATTTGACATAAGGGGTACTGAGATTTGGGAAAATCTTTTTAATAGGTTTTCGGTCAGAAATTTGGCTATCAAGGGGTCAAAGTTCAACGATTTTACCTTTGAAAACTCTACAAACTCATCCGCCAAATTTTGGTCTAAACACTTGAAATTTTAGATGTAGGTTACTTTGACATGAATAACAAGTTTTAATTTGATTTGAGCCCAAAATAATAAATGTAAACAGGTCAAAAATGGGTTCAAAGTTAAACAAAATTTGACCTCTACCAAATTACTCAGCCAATTTTTTAGTCTAAAGATTTGAAATGTTGCATAAGTGTATTCATCTATTGGACAAGGTTTTTAATCGGTTTTTGACCGAAAATTCGACTGCTAAGGAATCAAAGTTCAAAAGTTTTGACCTTTGCGGTCTCTGGCAAACTATTCGACTAATTTGAGGTCTAAACATTTGAAATTTTACATAAAGGGTTTTCAGACATGCAGCAAGCTTTTTAACCAGTTTTTGGGCGAAAATTTGGCTGCCAAGAGGTCAAAGTTAAAAGAGTTGACCTTTGCAGGCTCTACCAAACTCTTCCGCCAATTTTGGGTCTAAATACTTGACAGTTTAGATGTACGTTACCTGGATATGAATCAAACATTTTAATATATATACATATGCATATAAAGTTATTAACAGTACATTGGGCCCGAGCCAAGCCGGGCTGAACTGCTAGTATAATGTATATATATATATATATATATATATATATATATATATATATATAATATAAAGCTGAACGTCTGTGTGTGTGTGTGTGTGTGTGTGTGTGTGTGTGTGTGTGTGTGTGTGTGTGTGTGTGTGGTCACGAATAGGCTCCTATATGGTTGAATATTTTAAAAAACTGATTGCATATAATGATAGATGTGTCGAGATCATGCCCGTGGATTCCATGAACAAAGCTTGCCTGTGGAACTCTGTTCCGTCTTCCTGCTTCCCATCTGACTACAACTTGGATGTGTTCAAGTCCAACGTTAACAAATTCCTAATGAACCGCCCCCTTAAGTAAACACTTCATCAAATCTCCACACTAACGTAATGTATTTGCAATAACCCTTATCCCTGAGATGCGTCCGGGCCTTGATAAGTGGTGACCACTGTGTAAAAAAAAAAGTATGGTATGTTGATCTGGCAGAACGGTGGTTCATAAAAATTGTGGGGTCTGCGTTTACAAGGGTTTTTGATATAGATGCACATAAGAATACTTTGATAAGTATGTTTCAACTTAAATAGGGATGGTATAATAAAATTGTGGGGTCTGCGTTCGCGCCTGTACTCCATGGAAATATGGCACAAACTTTAACAAAGACTTTTCATATATATTTGCGTAAGTATACTTTGATAATCATGTTTCAGTTTGAAGAAATATGGTATAATAAAATTATTGGGTGTTCGTTCGCGCCTGACCTCCATAGAATGTAAATATGTCACAAAGTTTAACAAGGTTTTTTAAAAGGGGTGAGGGTCCACAATAACACCCTAACTTTAATCTTAATTCAGGTTAGCTTTTATTTAATTTTTTGAGTTGAATCAGATTGTGTCGAATAAATTCACCTCATAAATTCACGTTCTTATTAAAGTGAAAGCGAAAAAAAAAGTCGGAACTTTAGACAATTCTCGACACAAATTTTGCATAACTCTGTTTTTTTCCTTCTCCACTTGCACGTAGCACTCTTTCGAAAATAAATAAATAGATAAATAATGAAAAATAAGAATGTTACTTGCTATCGTGTCAAAAGAAGGAAAAAATCCTGCTACATGATTACGTGTCTTTTTAAAAACATTTACATAACCTTTTTATTTTTATTTATATATCTGTTTAAGCTTTTTTGTCAGTGTACTAGAAGGAATTCAGTGGATTACAACCCTTTCTGTGTGTTCTTTACATTACAATAGTACAACGCTGAATCCGACGGCGCAATATTACACCGTTCAATACTGTAAAACTGAAACGAAGCTGTTCTGCTTGAAAAGGGCGCCATTTTCTTCTTATTCATATTTATATCGATTCTTTGCTTTAAAAAACTAATGCAATTACGTGTTTACTTTTTTAATATCCCATTTTGCTGTTTCGGATTATTTTACTAAAGTAAGTAAATTTTCATTATTTTTCAAAATTGTTTTTGTCTCTTTGTTTTTCGATATTTCGTCGATATTTTTTAGTAAGAGTTTTTAGCAGAAAAGCCAACAAACGTCTACCCGAAAATATAAATATACAAGAAATAAATGTTACTATAGTCAATAAAAGTTCAGTTCATGTTTTTTTGTTTTGAAATAGATTTTTATGCTCTATACTTGAAATAATTTCAGCGAACCGAAATTAAAAGGAAATTTGAGGCGATAACTACTTAAATGAATTTTTATATAAACTACACATGCCATAATCGAATATTCCTCAAGCACAAAATAACGGAAAACATTAAAATATGTTTATAAATATTCCTTACGTTGACGGAACTCTCTTAAATTGTTAACACAGAATGCTCAGGTGCCCATCCTTCAAATTGAAAATGGGGCTCTCCATTTCAAAGTCGCTGCCATTTTTATTTTTTTTTAAACCGGTTCGTGAATAAATTTTTTTTTTTTACAAACTACTTAAAAATACAAACCAATGAACGTTTCTACCATAAATGTGACTTTTATTGACTATGGTAACATTTATTTCTTGTATATTTATATTATTATATATATAACATTTTCTCTTTGTAAGGAAATATCATTTTGTTGGTCACTCTTGGCTACGAAGTGAAACAAAGTTGATATAAAATATATATTTTCGCGAAAATTATCTTTACTTTCATCATATTTTGCTTAGGGTAAAATTTTTGAGTATCAAAACCTATCTCTTTACAACCCCTTCCTTTTCATAACCTATCATACTTTCATCAATCACAGGTCATTTTCTGTATGCTGTTTTTGAACCGAGTCAGCGACGGGTACTTCTGCTAGTATACATATAATCTTTACTTCGTATGAGTAAATATACGTGTACAGCAATAAAAATGCATTTTTATAAAACTGTGTCGTTTTTGTTTCTCTGTCATCGACGAACTCGGTATTTAAAACCGCAAAGTTTAAACGCCTTTCTAAAGTTTTATTTAAAAATGGTGATGACGAACCCTGTCCTATATATTGACCAGATGTTACTAGATTGACAGTAGACATGCTACCAGAAATGGACAGGCTAAAAATAAACAGATGTGAACGGATCATAAAGAAGCGGCCTGAAGTCAACCATTGGGGGGCACAGATACATTATAGGTTCATTTCGACATAGATGTGCTGTTTGCTTTCTTGTAACAAATATAAAGTGATGCAACAGTAATTAAAAAGGCCAACTAACGTTACATCAAAGTGATGTATCACAACGAGGCAATCATTGTGCCATCCAATGATTTGCGTGCGTGTTTATACTTAATGACCCCGAACTTCCTGTCATTGTAAAGAAAGATTCCCGGGACATGGGCAATCGATTTTATGGAATCACGACGACAAAGTTTCTCGTATGAGAAAGACATTAAAGTAAATCAATATGGTTACCATTAACTATCTAACTACGTCATTATATGTTCGATCAAAAATGATTAACAGCTGAACGTTTCGGTTGTATTTATTTGTGCATTTGTTATGCAACTTTGAACGATGTCTTCTCTTTATTACAATCTTGTCAATTCAATCCTTAAAAATAAGATTTGAACGCTTCATTTACAGTATCTTATGATATCAATTTATAAACACAATGAAGTTACATATTTCGAAATCAGACACTTCTTGTACGAAACAGAAATGAAAAGGGGGAGACACTGACTGAAAGAGAGAGAGGTAGAAAGTTCGAGAGGTACAATGAGTGCGCGATTGACAGAGAGAAAAGCACTTCTCTCACACGTATCACATTCATAGCGAAGGTTGTTAATCGTAGTGAAATATGTGGATGGAAACATCAGATCGACTGAACACTAACTGCACCTATCATTTCCTTTCTCTACCGTTATGTTTCGGCTGACGGGACGAGAACATGCTACCCCTGTAAATCAAATAACGGGTTTCTTTCGAAATTCCGTACAAATTTCTGGGTTTGACCGCAAGATCTCTAAGTTTTACAAGATACACCCAGAGAAGGTCGGAGGTTACATCGACCGAAACGCTGCGAAAATAACACTCAAGAAGAAAACAATAGTCCGAAGAATCCAAATAATACAAATAACACTGACCAACACATTTAGATTAATTTTGAAAATTATATTAATATTTTCTAATCAGGTCAAGTTGTTAAGATATTTGCTATTTTATGCCTTTTTTACTTTAAAATTAGGTCTTCTGCCTCCCTGTTTTGAACCAATATAATGGGTTCAAGTTACTCTTAACTTAAAAGTTACTTTATTCCAAAGTTCCTCTTCCGGTTGGTCTTTACTTCCTTTTTACAACCACTGACTACACAGCACGGCTGTTTTTTCTTTATTCGCTCCCAAACCCAGCATCAACGTTATGTTTTACTCATTTCTTTTTCTGAACAATTTGTTTGTTTACTTTGTTATGCAAAGTGAAATTTCATGTTCCATTTCTTTACGAACTTATTCAGTCTTTTGATTTCTTTAATTCCTTCATTTTCCTGCCCTCGTTTGTTATTATTGTTTTTACTTTCTCATACCTGTCATATTTTCTCTTTCAGTTTTTACTTTTTTTTTAAATAAATATACCTGTGGATCATGTACTAGTCTTCAGAGTCCTTATTTTTTTTAGAATAGTTTATCTGACTGTGAAGCGTAGGTGCGTGCGACGACAGTACATTAGGTGTGTTCTCTATACATTCTAGCTTCATGATTAAAATTGTAGGTTGTTATTGTGATGTTATTGTGTAATTGATTATGACATCATAAATCTTAACGTAAAAGTTAAATTTTCTATACAATACGGTATGTAGTTTGTAAGAAGTGGACACTGAGTAGTAAATAGGCCTACCGATTGTGGCGTGTTTTTGTTGATTTCTGGGTCAAAGTAAGGTTTATTTTCGTCATGTTAGTAAGTCATACAAGAAATAATTAAGCTGCGTTATTTTACTTTCGTTGCAGATATTTGGAGCAAAAATCAAGCATGACTACATAATCTAGACGATGTTGTTTAAACAATCCAAATGAGTTTTGCTATATGTGCGAGGGATCTATGTTGCAATTTAACAGGAAAGGGGTCAATTAATTTGTGTTTATCTTTATATTATCAAAGTAATACTGGTTGATCAAGATAAGGCATGGGCACCCCATATTGAATGCAAGCAATGTGTTGAGCATCTTTGGTAGTGGATAAAAAAAGATAGAAAGTTACTCCACTTTGGTATTTAAATGGTCTGGCGTAAACCGAAAAACCATTTTGATGACTGCTATTTCTGTGCAGTCAAAACGAAGGGAATCAACAAAAAGAACAGGAATTCATTGATTCAAACCTCAAGTCTGCAATTAGGCCAGTTCCACACTGCAGTGAAATTCTTGTTTCAGTGTTTAAAGGCTTCCCTTGATTGGAATTGCCTGGCTTTAAAGAGCAGTCCTCTGTTTTATCCACTGACAGTAGTAAAGTCACGGTTTTCCTCCTTCTTCACTACCATAGTTTTTTTTTTCAAAGAAAACTTAATGATCTGACTAGAGATCTCAATCTTCCTACCTTCAAGACTTAAAGAAAAAAATCTACTGCAACCTGGAACTCCCATAGCCTTCTATAGAAAACGCCATATTGAAGTTTTGCCATATTTCACTCAGGAATACGACATAGTGTATTACAACAACGTTGCCAGCCTGCAGCCGCAGCTTAGTGTCGAACAGTATTATTCTCAAGATTGAAGCCTTTTTATAAAGAATTCCAAAATGTATTCTTCACAATGGCAACTTATATGGATCAGTTCCTCTAGGCCATTCAACGACCTTTAAAGAAAAATATAATGAAATCAAATGTTATGAAAAATATTTCATACAGAAAGGACCAATGGATCATATGTAGCGATTTAAAAATGGTTACGTTTCTCCTCCGGTTACAAAGTTGCTAAACAAAATTTCTTTGCTTCTTGTGGGATAGCAGGGCAATAACAGAGCACTGGATAAAAAGAATAGATTGGCCTGTGCACATTGAACTGATTCCTGTCTCTCTCAGTAATTTGGTTTCTCTTTTAGTGGAGCGTCCCAAAAGTGTGCTTCCCCCTCTCCACATAAACCTTGGCATCATGAAACTGTTTGTGAAAGCTCTTGAGAAAAATGACTACTGTTTCAAATATATTTGCATGAAATTTCCAGGCCTAACCATAGAGAAATTAAAGGCTAGAATTTTTTATGAACTCCGGATTTGAAATTTGATGAATGACGCAATTTTTTGTAATTTTATGAATCCTGCAGAATTGTGCATGGACGGCGTTTACAAATGCAGTAAAATTCTTCTTGGGAAAAATAAAAGCGCCCGACTCCAAAGATTTGTTGAAACATTTCTCGTAAGTCTCCATCAACTTGATGCAAGCTACATTTTTTGCTCAACTTTAAGGGCACGATAAGTGTTAGATATATTCCGACCCAGAAAACAGCAATTATTCCTCCTTTGTCACAAGCATCGCTCATTGAATGTGAGGATGAAATAAGGGTAGCGAGAGTTATGAGGATGTTGAAAGTAAAGCGGAGAGCATCCTCGCTTCTTTCATCCTCACATTGAATGAGCGATGTTTGTGACAAAGGAGAAAGAATTGCTGTTTTCAGGGTCGGAATATATCTAACACTTATCGTGACCTTAAAGTAGTATTTATTTTAGCTTTTTGCATGAAGCGGCTTGTTGCGTTTCATGAAATGATTTCTAAATAAAAAAATATTCGCGATGCTCTAATAATGGTCTTCATCAATTAACTGAAAATCGTTAAATTCCATTAACCTTTATCCTCTTTGGACTTTTCCTTGATAAACGGTGACCCATCTCGTAAAAATGTCCGTTTGCAGCAGTTATTGAAATAGCTTCTGTGTGGGTCAAAACTGGGGAGCATAAAACCGATAGAAATGAGAAAAAGTTGAACTGAAAGCAAAGAACGTTGTGTATTTTCCGTTCTATTGTGTGTTCTGGATCTCTTTTCATTTTATGGTGGACGGAAATTAGAATCTAAAGAAAGACGTGCGATCATAAATCAGGACCGGCCATTTGCACGTTGACTTACGCCATGACAGCTTACCGATTGGCGCGAAATAAATTGAATTTGAATAAACATTTCTTTGTCGGGTAAATCAACAGAATCGTCTGTCGCTTCCATATGGAATTTGTTGTTCTTTCCTTTTATTATTGTACCAAACAGCAAATCAGATTTATTAAGATCACTAAAGATGAGCATTCAGCAATTCAGGATGATATTGATTGGGATCTTATTAGGGTTGCCCGTATGTAGATTCTTGGTTTGATTTAGTTATTTTATATTAGAAAAGAATACCAAATACGTTTAAGTTATCAAAATATTGTTTCTTTTACTCTTCCTTCATTCCTAAACAAGGCATTTTGCCTCTTGGAATGTAATGAGTTGAACAACAAGATGTTTGTTCACATTACATTTAAATTTCTGCATGTTAATACAGTCAAGGAAGCAAGTAACGAGGAATAGAATTCCAAAGTTTAGGAGTTCGATGGGAAGAACCTATCAGAGTATAAGGCTTTCCGGCATCTCGGGTCTTTAAAAGTGAAGAGGTAGGATTTTGATTAATTTATTAGAGACAGCAGAGGTCAATTTTTTTTTTAACTTTGACCCCAATTATTATCCCTTAACATTTATTGTTTTGGGTTAAAATCAAATTAGTAAATATGCACCAGCCTATATGTGTCCACAATACTCGACGAGAAGACCAATACGTTTCTGCTGATCGTGATGGGATTTTTTATTATTATTACATTTTCACACCAAACAAGGCACATTGCCACTTTGGTGTAGGGGGCTACTATCAGGGGCAGCAACTACGGGGGCACTATGTGGGGGTTTGGCCAGCAAGATGTCGGTTCACGTTGCACTTGAACTTCTGCATGTCAGTACAGTTAGGGAAGCAGGGACCTGGAATGGAATTCCAGAGTCTAGCGTTTCTGGGGAAGAAACTACTGGAGTAGAAAGATCTTTTACATCTATGGATCTCTACTGTGTGGGGGTGGGATTTAGCTGCCTGTCGGGTTTGTCGAGGGTGTCTACGTCGTGGGGGGCACAAGTGTCTGCAGTTCGTCAGAGCATTCAACATTAAAATACTTGTAGTACAGGCAGAGGGATGCAACGTTTCGTCGATGGCACAGAGGCTGAAGCTTAGATGCCAGTTCAAGACCTATCAGGTTGGCGACTCTCTTTTGAACCTTGTCTAGGAGCGAGAGACTAGTAGCAGATGCACCAGCCCAAATGTGACAACAATACTCCATACATGGGCGAATGGTGGCCTTATAGAGGTACAGGATACTTTCAGGTGTCAGTAGTTTTCTAGCACGGTAGAGAGAGCCTACCTTTTTCGCAGCGGCCCTGGCAACGTTTTTCATATAATTGTTCCAACTCATGTTTCCAGTGAACGTTAGGCCTAGTAGTTTGAAATATGCACTCTCAGACAGGGAGTCACTACTTAGTTCTGCATATCGTCTTCCTGACAAAAAACACCCGGTAACATTAATTCCATGCATTTTAACCAGGCGATTCCTTAAGACGATTACACGTACCAACTAAAGATTTGCCTTTAAAAAGTTGATTTTTAGGGGTATTCAGGTTTTTATTCCTTATTGTTTTCACTGGTCGCCATGTTTGTTTCCGCGCGCGTATTGAATGACGACCCGTGAAAACAATACAGGTCCGAACACAAAAATCAACTTAATTCTTAGCCCAGTAAAAAAAAAAATGTTAACTGGGTTTATGCTGACATTTTTGATGCATGTATGATTTGGAACTACCTTTTCTTTTTTCAAGAATGACTCTATACTCAAGATCTTAACTTAACAAAATAAATCTAGGAGTTGACCGATGAAGATAAAAACTAAGTTCCCCCATCTTTCTAGTTGGACATCTTTCTAAAAAGACATCGCGTATTTAGGTGATAGACAATGTGAAGGTTGCTAACATCTGTAACTAAAAGTGATTTTATGAAATAGTTGGATTCGAACTTGGTATACCTAGGTTGTCAGTTCGTGTCGTTAACTACTTAGCTATCTTTACCTTCCTGTTGTGGTTAATGATGTTGTTGGTATAATAATACAAATTTAAAGGCCTCTTTTTATACGGACTGTAAATATTTCTCTTGTTAAGAACTACTTTGGCCCGTTAGCTAAAAGCTTCAAATTAAACGAGTTTCTAATGAATAGATATTTTGTCATGTATGGTGTAATCACATTGACACACCGATTCTCGTTAAATCGTTTAAGGCAAGCAACGTTGAGCGTAACCAGAACCAGATGCGTGACAATTTGGAAATACTCAGTTATGCATATCGTCTTCCTGACAAAAAAAAACACCCAGTAACATTAATTCCATGCATTTTAACCAGGCGATTCCTTAAGACGATTACACGTACCAACTAAAGATTTGCCTTTAAAAAGTTGATTTTTAGTGGTATTCGGATCTGTATTCTTTATTGTTTTCACTGGTCGCCATGTTTGTTTTCGCGCGCGTATTGAATGACGACCCGTGAAAGCAATACAGAATACAGGTCCGAATACAAAAATCAACTTTTTAAAGGTAAGTCTTTAGTTAGTACTCTAGCTCACAGTGCCATTATTTATGGCCCTTATATTGATAAATAAAAAGTCCTTTATTTAAAAGGGAGTGCATGTTCTCGTCAAGTGATTCCAATATGGAGGATCGATTTATTATATTAGAAACTGTGCATGCGCGTAAGTTTACCAAAAAGTGTTCCTGTTAATTTTCCTGTTAATTTCAAAAGTGTAAATGTCGGTTGATGGACTTGAAGATTGCGTATTAAAAAAATTGGAAAAATAAAAAATTGTCCGGGCAAAACCTTTGCAGATGTCGGGTGACGAAACTAGAAGATAACCATAAATATGTATATAACTGAGGGAAACGGGGTAAATTTTCAAGCAGAATTTAATAGAAAGTTCAAACAGCTTTTAAATGATTAAATTCGCGTAATTTGTCCTAAAACGTCGAGTGGTTCTAAAAAGGGTAATCGATTTATTAGAATGTAGCATTCGAAACTGAGCACCCCTTACATATATTTAAATGTTAACTTTTCAATTTTTGTGATAATCTGGTAGATTAGTATTCATTCTATAATAATCCGCTGAAAAATGAAAAAGAAGACGAAAATATTTAAAATATATATATATATATATATATATATATATATATATATATATATATATATATATATATATATATATATATATATATATACCACTTGTACAAGTCCTTAATCAGTCAAGCACTGGTTCACCACCTCATAGATACTAAACTTCTTTCTGACCGACAGTATGGATTTAGGCAAGATCGTTCTCCTGCAGATATCCAAACTGTAATCTCTGAACGTATATACTACGCACTGGACAAGACAGGGAGGGCTGGGGCAGTAACCCTTGATATATGTAATGACTTTGACAAGGTTTGTAATGAAGGCTTGTGAACATTAAATCATGTTACTGGACGAATACTTAATATAATCAGATTATCCTTAAGCAAGAGAAAAGTCGACGTTGTCCTTAATGGCCGTACGTCAAAGCAGCATGATATCAATATGAAAAGTTAGAAATTTTTACTTTCAGCAGACGCGTAACTCTTGCTTCCCTTATTATGTCCTTTAGCCCTCACATTCCATGAAAGATATTTCTCTCAAAACGGGAAAAAAAATTGATGTTTTCTGCGTCAGAATCTATTCCATCTAACACTTATTGTTGGCAAGTTTTTGACCTTGAAGTTTTTTGGTTTCCAATTTAGCTCTTCACATCAAGTGACTTCATGTCTTGTCTGGGGCGATTTCCATAAAAAAATGCGGGTGTAACAGAGGGGTCGACCCTTTTACCTTTATTATTTCTCATATTCATAAATGATCTGATAAAATTGTCACCGAGATGGGTATATTCGCTGGTGACACTACACTCTATAACAAACACAAAGGGGAAAATGAATGAACGCGTATATAAGAAAATGGCTGAAAACTTAAATGAAAACCTCCAGTCTGTAGTGGAATTGGGACGTAAATGGATACTAACATTCAGTGTTGCCAAGACTAAACTTTTTCTTTTAATAATTCAAGAAACAAATACATTGAAGATATTGCCAATGTGGCTGCAAAGAATCTGGGCTCTTTCTATCGTGCTAGAAAAGACTACTCACACCTGAAAGTATCCTATATCTCTACAAAACCATCATTTTCCAATGCATGGAGTATTGTTGCCACATGTGGGCTGACACGTCTACCACTAGAAAATGTCTATTTTATGAATTATGTAATAGTTACTATACTGTAGTACACCCTGCGTAAAAATGATGAAAATACATTAGTTCACCGTAATAGAAATCTGGGCTGGTGTATCTACTACTAATCTTTCGCTCCTAGACAATGTCCAGAAAAGGGTGTCCAACCTAATAGGTGTCGCACTGTCAACCAAACTCCAACCCCTGTCCCATCAACACAACGTTGCATCCCTATGTTTGTTAATATCTTAATATGATGTGCACTGACGAACTCGTAACACTTGTGCCCCTCTTGACGTAAATACCTCTGACTAATCCGACAAGCAACACAAATAAACATACGAGAGACAGTTCTTCAACGGGCTACTAACCCAAAGTCACGTACTATTTTTTTTCTTCCGGGACGACCTCTTGTAGTTCCTTCTTGTCATGAACAATGGAATATTCATATAATGGAGTAGCATAATACATTTAAAACAAAAAATCTTTGTTAAATTTTCATACAATGTAACCCGGATATAAGAGGCTTTAATACAAGAAAACCATATATAAGAGAGATTTTCGCTGGTCCCAAATAAGAGCCTGTGTTAATGTACAATGTAATCCGGATATAAGAAACCCGCATATGTATGGTCCGGTAATAAGTCTCTTATATCCGGGTTACATTTTATATAGCTTTGTTTCCATACTACACAGTTCCGTGACTTCCCCGGAATTACAATTTCTTAATGAGATTTTGCAACATCTTCGCTGTAGCGCACTCTTTCAGTTTCCCAAGACGCAAGTTTTCATGATATCGCCACGCGAATCTGTCGGTCCAAACTCAACCCTCGATCTGCAACTGTTTCCAGATATAACAAAACATTGTTCCTGCTTACACAATCACGTAAAAAGTTTAATTCTTTTGTTATCGTTAAAATATTTCTTTATTGTAAACATTTTCCATTCTTTCATTTTTGTTTAACAATTCATTGCAACCATATTTTTCCTAAGCGAAATTCTGAACATCTTTGTTTACAATTCTACTTGTTTATTGTAAATCATACCCATAGTTTGCTTATTTGAAATTCTATTATTTTATTGTTAATTTTCTATTGTGACAAATATTTCTCTTTTATTATTTTCATAACTTGGTTTCTAACATTATTTCTGTCTGACTACAAAAACTAGCTAATCTAACTGGGTAGTTTCATCCGTAGGACCCTAATCTGCAACAATAAGCTAAAATGTGGTAAATACAATTTACCTAGAAAATCATGTATAAGGGATCGAAGCAAGTACACATGGTCGATAAATAAAGAAAATAAGGGAAACATGTTGTTAACAGCGCAGATAATCATAATAAAATGAAAGATATAATGAAATTTTGTGTATTATAGATCATTTTTAATTACCTTATTTTGGGGTATAAGCTAAGTATGGGGCAGCCAAACCAACTGCCAACATTCACCCGCTTTTTATTGACTCCAGCCGAGAGCTCTTTTCAGGATCCTCGTTGTCCCCTTAAATGAAATTGTCTGGATCTCTCTCGGTTCACCGGGAATACTGGTTAAATAGGCCTCAAAATCCTTCTTCATAAGCCCTGTTACACTTATAATCATAGGGACATTTGATATCTTCCTAAGATTCCAGTTTCTCTTCATATCATACAGGAGACCTTGATATTTGGTCTGTTTCTCTCTTTCAGCTCTGTTCAGACTTCCATCATTAGGGACACTCACTTCAACGAAAGTTGCAACTCTTTCTGACACACCCTATGTATGTACGTGTGTTTCAGAAAAGTCTTTTTTGCGTGTAATTTTCACAACGTTTCAGTCGATGTAACCTCCGACCTTCTTCATGTGTATATTGTCTAACTCGGGAATGTTTCTGACTAACTCGGGAATTTGGACGGAATTTCGAGCGGAACCCTTTATTTACTTCACGGAGGTAACGTGCTCTCATTCCGTCAGCCATGACTGGATAGAAGTCCTAAGTAATTTACAATTGTATTTTTTGATCGCCCCCACTGAGGATTGAACCTTCAACCTTCAGGAGAATATCACTTTTTACAATTGATTTTTCCAAGTACTCTAACCACTGAAGAACACCTGAAGAAGGTCAGAGGTTACATCGACCGAAACGTTCTGAAAACCGTACTCAAGATGAGAATAGTAGCCCGATGAATCCAAATAATATGAACACTCTTACTGTCCTCTTCATTTGTAGACGACAAAAATTCGTATATGTCATATTTATAAACCACTTATTAAAATTCTACATTTTACTCTTGTGAAATCGATTTAAAATATACATGTCCAGACTGTCATTTATGAATGTCAATTTTAGATCAAGATATTTTAGCTTTTAATATCAAAAGGTCAATTCTGTTTTTGGCGACAAGTTATCTTTATCTTATCTCTTGTTCATACAGCCACACACACACACACACACACACACACACACACACACACACATATATATATATATATATATATATATATATATATATATATATATATTACATTTTCACCCCAAATAAGGCACATTGCCACTTTGGTGTAGGGGGCTACTATCAGATGCAGCAACTACTGGGGCACTATGTTGGGATTTGGGCAGCAAAATGTCGGTTCACGTTGCACTTGAACTTCTGCACGTCAGTACAGTTGGGGAAGCAGGAATCTGGATTGGAATTCCAGAGTCTAGCGATTCTGGGGAAGAAACTACTGGAGTAGAAAGATCTTTTACATCTAGGGATCTCTACTCTGTGGGGTGGGATTTAGCTGCCTGTCGGGTTTGTCGAGGGTGTCTACGTCGTTGGGGGCACAAGTGTCTGCAGTTCGTCAGAGCATTCAACATTAAAATACTTGTAGAACAGGCAGAGGGGTGCAACGTTTCGTCGATGGGACAGAGGCTGAAGCTTAAATGCTAGTTCAGGACCTATAAGATTGGCGACTCTCTTTTGAACCTTGTCTAGGAGCGAGAGACTAGCAGCCCAAATGTGACATCAATACTCCATACATGGGCGAATAGTGGTCTTATAGAAGTACATGATACTTTCAGGTGTCACTAGTTTTCTAGTACGGTAGAGAGAGCCTACCTTCTTCGCAGCGGCCCTGGCATTGTTTTCAATGTAATTGTTCCAACTCATGTTTCCTGTGATATATATATATATATATATATATATATATATATATATATATATATATATATATATATGCATATAAAAATTACAATAAGTTTACCAAGGTAATCAAAATGGTAAATTTAAAATATATTATAAATATTAAAGGTTTAATATTTACATGTAAAGTAATCCCAGTTTTTAATTCGACCGTGTTTGGATTTTACCATTCTTGGATTTTTTACCCTTCACCGGACTATCCATTCATGTGAAATCTATTTATCATTCTTTCTTTTACCTCCTATTCCCCTTATCTCACCCTTTTTTTTAACCAAGTAAGATCTGTGACTTACTTGTGGTTTCATTAAATACTTTTACATGCAAAATCCGATCCCGCATTTTGCTAATTCCTGCCCTCTGAGGAGAAGGAGAGTATTTCTTCGAAACTCCGCGGATTAAGGACTATCCACTTATTTTGTGCTTCCTTTTTAAAATTAAATATATTTTTAACTCTTTTTCAAGATGTTTTTAACATGTTTTATTAATCATTTGTTCATATACATACATACATATATATATATATATATATATATATATATATATATATACATATATAGATGTATGTATATATACAGCGTGGAATGATAAAATTATCGCCCCAGAAAAGGCAACATAACTTCATTTCTAGTTAGCCAGTTGTGCACAAATCTCAAGAGCGATAGGAGCCTCTATCAAATCTGAAAGTGATACAGTTTCAACGAGCGAGATTGGAAAAGAAAAAGTCAGAAAGAGCACTACGACTTTGTAGTCTTTTCTCACTGGCCTCCTCCTCCTCCTCCTCCTCCTTCGACCTGAACTTACTCTACTACTTCGTTTAGTTATACGTCGAGAAAATCACTAACATGACCTACCACAACACCAAAGCCAATATATATATATCAAACATTTAACCTCATAATTTTTTTAATTCATTGAATGACTAAAATTTTATACATATATATATATATATATATATATATATATATATATATAGTAATCTATAAATATATATATATATATAATCTATAAAATATATATGGCGATTAAGCTACACTGAATATTCGGCGTTTCATCCACTCTAGGACTCCTCAGGCTTAATCGCCACATATATTTTATAAATTACTAACTAGATCTACCTACGTATTGAGCACTTTTAGTAAATACTTAAAGTTTACGCATAAATCTATACTTTCGTATATTAATTTATGTGATTAAATGAAGTAATCATATGTGTGTGTGTGCGTTGTGTGTGTATATGTGTGTATACAAGAAAAAATGAATAATACACAAATATATACTTTTACTCATTAATTCATTAAGGGTGTTATATTAATAGAAAATAAGGGGTATAAACGCTTATTATACCGAGGTATTTCGAGGCATAATGCTTCTCATCAGAAGAGGAGAGGGGGTGCTAGGTAACAAATAATAAATAAGATGACTAGTCACATTAGAAAAGAATAGGATTAGTGGATTTGCTATGATACACTTGAGGACATGAGTTCAATACGTGTGACATATTAGTGAAATATGCATTGAAATTAAAAAAATATATAAGATAAATAATAAGAAATAATAGTAACAATATTTTATAGAATAAAGGAATAGAAAGAGCAGCTTCATCAAGGAGGGTGGGGGTTATACACTAAAATATCAAAGGTAAGCCAGTTTGTGGCAGTAAGAACATGAAGGTACAAAAAGATATAAAACAAAATACAAAACATAAAATAAGAGTAAAAAAAAATAAGGCAATGATAGTGATAATAATGAAGGTTTAATAAAAGTAATATTGCTAGTAATAATAGTAATAATGATAACAATTGTAAAAAATATCAAATGAAATAATAATAATATCTATGTATAATGTGCATACTATGTATATATACACACACGCACACACACACACACACACACACATATATATATAATATATAACTACTTCATTTACTCACATAAATTAATATACGAAAGTATAAATTTATGCATAAACTTTAAGTATTTACTTCAACAGTGCTCAATACGTAGGTAGAGCTAGTTAGTAAGTTATAAAATGTATATGGCGATTAAGCTACACTGAATATTCAGTGTAGCTTAATCGCCATATACATTGGAAGTGGAACTATTAGAAATTCCATTCAATAAACGTTATCCGTGAACAAAAGAAAAAGAATTGAGACTAAGAATTATTTACACTGTATGAAAATAGAAAATAAAAATTACGAAACGATTTCAAATAATCTTCAAAATGTATCTGTACAGATGAAACTTGATAATATAGCTTGTATACCATGTTATATAAAGGCTTTCTAATACGAACTGAAGGGATAGATTTCAACGAAACTATTCCCAGTGGTGGCCTTTTGTTTTTGTTTTTATTTTATTTTTTGTCGATATCTGAGCATTGAGGATTGCTCGAACTAAGGAAAATTAAAAGACATATTCAGGTCATCTATATATATATATATATATATATATATATATATATATATATATATATATATATATATATTAGTAGTAGTAGTAGTAGTAGTAGTAGTAGTAGTAGTAGTAGTAGTGGTCTAAACAATTGCTTTTCTAGTGATGAATAAAAGATTTTTTGACAAACATACCGACTTTTCTCTGTAAAGAAATTAAGAAATTAAAAATTGTACACACACACACACACACACACACACACACATATATATATATATATATATATATATATATATATATATATATATCAAAGAATGAGAGTTCATATAGAAACGTTGTTTTAATTTGAATAAAATAAAATCAGCCTCAAGTGCGCTTGAAAGCCAAATATAACGTAATATTAGGAAAATGAACAAATAAACATTTCAAAATACATATTTATTTATTTTCCTAATATTACGTTGTATTTGGCTTTCAAGCGCACTTGAGGCGGATTTTATTTTATTCAAATTAAAACAACGTTTCTATATAAACTCTCATTCTTTGACGTTATTCTCGCGTTGCCCACGCACAGTTCAAGCATTTCAAAATACAACCGCTAGAAACAACGCGCGGCTCTTTACAGACTTCTCTCTCCAAATTAACAACATGGCAAGGAAGAAGAAAAGATAAAAAAAAGAAACAACACCCTGAAGATGGAGTATACCTCTGAAATATATTTGTGATAAATTTCAAACAAGTAAAATATTTGCTTATTTTCCTAATATTACGTTGTATTTGGTGGCCTTTTGTTTTTGTTTTTCTTTTATTTTTGTCGATATCTGAGCATTTAGGATTGCTCGAACTAAGGAAAATTAAAAGACATATTCAGGTCATCTATATATATATATATATATATATATATATATATATATACATATACATATATATATATATATATACATATACATATATATATATATATGTATTAGTAGTTTTAGTAGTAGTAGTGGTCTAAACAATTGCTTTTCTAGTGATGAATAAAAGATTTTTTGACAAACATACCGACTTTTCTCTGTAAAGAAATTAAGAAATTAAAAATTGTACACACACACACACACACACACACACACATATATATATATATATATATATATATATATATATATCAAAGAATGAGAGTTCATATAGAAACGTTGTTTTAATTTGAATAAAATAAAATCAGGCAGATAGTTTAAAATAAACAAATATATATAAAATAAAATCAGCCTCAAGTGCGTTTATATATATGCACAAAGCTATATATTGGTAGATATAGAATGGATCATTTATTGAATAATGGAATACAAGCAAAATTTGGGGGTAGAAGGGACTCTTTATGCCAGGGCATTTCGAAGCCTAATGCTTCTCATCAGAAGAGTAGAGAAGGTACTAGGTAGCATGGGGGAAGATTCGGCGTCTAGCGTAAGGTTCATTAGGGACGAAAGAGATTAAGAGGAATCATAGAATATTAGGGGAAGCTTTATTAAATTCTAAATAAATAAGGAGAAGCTTGTTATATATATTATGATATATAAGATTATATATGGTCTTTAATATAGTATTGAGATTAAGGGGTATATGTATTATGGTTAAATAGTGGGTGTATTGTTGTTGCGTGGTAATTTATTTTAACGGCTTTTGGGGTGTCTATTTTCTATGGAGTGGGTAATTTTGATTTTATTTATATATATATATATATATATATATATATATATATATATATATATATCGAAAAGTTATATCGAAGTTTGTTTCATGTGAAAAGCTGGTAATATTTACTTGACATGGCATTCGTTTTGGGTTACTATTACATCAAGCAATTAATTACTTATTAGACGGAAATAAAGTGCCAAAAAGAATTTTCCTTAGTCCCCCCCCCCCATATTACGTATATTTGTTTCATGTGTTGAAAAGGATAAATGAAACCTCTTATCTTGCCGCGTCTTTCATTTGTGTTTGGTAACATTAAACGCCGCAAATATCTATAGGATTTTTTCATATCGCTATTGAAATCTGAGTCATGCCATATCGCGTTTGAGAAAGTCGCTTGTTCATCATCGCTTTCTTATCAACTTGTAAATTGAACACGCCTAACAAAATCGTTTTAAACGACAACGCGCGTGAAAAGATCGATTCTCTATCACACGCGCCTTTAAGAAATACGAAAAGGAACGCTTCGTCATTCCAATCGTTAGATAGAATAAAGTGAGATGTAGAAATATTCATGAATCTCTCGTTTGAATTAGCTTAATGCGTCTTTGGATGGGATATTAACCATTTTGCGCTCGCTATTTACCCCCCTCCCCATGAAAGAAAGTCTGGCTTCTCCAAAAAATACAACTCGAGACATTGTGAATCGGAACAACAATTGTGACAGTGTAGGTTTACTCTTCATCGGCTTGAGATAGAAACGACAATATGCACTTTTATTTTACCCTTTTGGGGTGAATTTTTGTGTGGAAATCGATTTTGACAAGGCGTGAAACTACTTGGTGTAAGGAGTTAACAAGAATGAGTCTTGGAACGACCAAGCTTAACGCTCAGCGGGAAGAGAGATCTAAAAGCTTGCGTTTTTTAAAACAAAATATTGAAGATGCATTACAGCGAATTGATGGAAATCGCTAGACGTACAAGTCAAATGAGCTGGAAGAAAAGAAACACATGCAATAATATTATTTATACAAAATACTGAGACTAGCAACATCACATCTGTGAGAGAAGTTGCAGAGAAGAAGAAAAGGTGGGGTGTAAAATAAATCACAGATACTATTCTGCACTTTATCAAAAATTCTCAAATTGGACAGAGATTTGCCAGCCCAAATTGCTGACACATTATGTCTAATTATTGACAAATAATAATATTCAGTAGTGTGAACATAATTATTCTTGTACTATGTTTACGGGTTCATACTTTAGTTCATATTAAATACAATACATTTAACAAAATTTGAACTCGACACAGCCGATTCCATAGTCCGCGGTATAATCGAATAATCCAATCATACAATTTGTTCCTCGTGGGAGCAAGCATTTACCGCTTTTAAAAATCTCACATGAATATATCTTAAACAGAATATAAAAACAACAGTCAAATCTTGCATATTAATCCATCAGAATAGTTTTGTTTTGTACTCTCTCACTCGATTAAAATCGTTGACCCCAACTGTTAACTGCTGTCAACTATCGCAAATTCAAGACTGTCCGTAAAACGCAAATTGTCGTTAACATTCGCAAAATTCATCCCCACTTCTTAACTGTCCGTAAATTGCAAACTGTCGAAAATGTCCCAAAACTCTCTCCCACTTCTAAATTCTCCGTAAACTAACTTTAAATATATTAACCTCTATGCCCGGCCTTTATATCCCAGTCACCGCCACAACTTAATTAACCATCCTATTTCAGATGGATTTTGTGTGCCTTGGTGACCTACTTCCTTCCATTGTTTTTCTACTAACCTCACTTTTTCTGCTTATCAAATATATCTTCTTTTTGTTATAGTTTTTTCCCTTTATATATATATATATATATATATATATATATATATATATATATATAGTAAATTATAAAATATATATGGCGATTAAGCTACACTAAATATTCCACGTTTCATCCACTCTAGGACACTTCAGGCTTATATACATACATATATATATATATATATATATATATATATATATATTGTTAATCATTTCCTAAGAATATAAGTACATCAAATGCCAAATCGATATTTGATTCTGTTAATGAGTAAATTTAGGGTAGCGAAACATTATCAAAGGAAAAATATGGCGCCTCCTTCCCTCCGCTAGTCTGTGGGAGACCCTCAACTTAGGCGAGAATCCACTTAGCCCGCTGATCAGAGTAACGTGAGGTCATGGAAAGCAGGTGATTGATGTAATATGGAAGTAAGTAGAAATAATTCTCTTCATGGTTTTGTATTTCGTTGTGCTGAACAGACAGAAAGAAACTGCAACCTACTGTCTGTACAACTGCAAAGAAATCTATGGCAATATATCAAACGTTTTATTCGAGAAACAGCATGAACAGGGTTCTTCATAAGAACACCTCGCTCGGTAAAGATTACCATGATAGACAGGTGTCACCTGATCGTCATCAAAGTACTTTCTGACAACCAGCAAAGGATAATGGGAAAGATTGTGGGTAGAAGATGCGGAAGAAGACAGCGAGAAACCTACGGTGACAGACTGAACACGTGGCCAACATCGAAAATGATGAGCAACAATGAATTCATGATCGCACCGAGGGAGAGAGATAGATGGAGAGGCATAGCTGTCAATGTAACAGGCAGGACATCACTTGAATGATTAGAGAATGAGAGAGATAGATGGAGAGGCAGAGCTGTCAATGTACCAGGCAGGACATCACTTGAATGAATGAACGAATCAGCAAATTACGAACATTTCATAATCTGAGTCATTCACGTAACACAAAAAGAAATGTCAATCTATTTCATCGATTACATACTGTAACTAAATCGATAATTATTTCAATTGCATAAATTACAGAAGGTCTGCCGTTTATTTTGATTGAAAAGCAACAAATGCGATTAACTAATAGCATCACTCCAATTTTATAAATTGGCATTTTTAGAAAATGATGCCAAAAGAGGTAAAGCGATAAATACCAAACACGTCGATTATCTCTTCTTCTTCTTCTTCTTCTATCTATCTATCTATATAAATAAAATGAACTCATTTTTCCCGTGGGATTTTGACCTTAATAGGATTAAAAATCAAGATATTTCATGCAAATACATTATGCACAAACGGCAGAACAATATCTGAGGTTTGTTATAGGCTTATTAGTTCTCAAATTCCTCGATAATCTTAGATTTCTATACTTTTTCTGCTGAGAAGTCACGGCCAAAATCGGTTAAGATCAATGGAAGTGGTAAAATATTTTCTCTCTTAAAAATTCCTCCTCCCCCTGCCACCACTTAACACCGTTTGGAGATCGTTCACAAGGAACAGTTGAGAAGAGAACACCGGGTTGGCTTCGTAGTTCTATCATGTTAAG
The DNA here is from genome assembly GCF_053919585.1 of Euprymna scolopes. Classification (NCBI taxonomy): domain Eukaryota; kingdom Metazoa; phylum Mollusca; class Cephalopoda; order Sepiida; family Sepiolidae; genus Euprymna; species Euprymna scolopes. The sequence goes on along the minus strand of NC_136486.1, from coordinate 176,712,546 downwards.
TTATTTAAAATCACTAAACTAAGCTGCAGTGCTCTGTGGCGTAGTGGTTAGGTTGCTGGACAATTCACATTATATTTTCACGTTCGCGCCGACCTACTATAGTGGGTTTTTTTCCTAAACAACTGGAATGGGCTTTTCTTGGTGGCCGAACTGTAAACGTTGCAGATGTTTTTTTTTTTTGTTTTTTTTTGTTTTTTTTTTCACACTTTATTTTCCTACTTTTACTCATGACTCCGGGTTTGATCCTTCCTACTTACCTACCATAACATTTTTTAAAACTCCCCCCCCCGTCCCGGAAACAAACACTCGGGCAACGCCGGGTACCCCCGCTAGTAAACAAATATAACATCATAAATATATTTTGCATAGTGCAAGCAAAAATAATTATACTTATGTAGACTAGAACGATAACCAGCAATCTGCGGTCCGTGGAGATAATTTTTTTAAGAGATTCATCTCTCTTGATATACAAACAGGATAATTTATTTTCAATAATCAAGGACGTGTATAAAACGTAACAATGGTTTCCTTTAACATTGCAAAATCGAATTAAATATGTATAGATTACGTTAACAATGTAAGTTGGATGAAATGTAAACACATCTGTGATATTTTTTATGCAAGAAAATGTGATGTTTTTACATTAAACAATTATACATACTGAGTTTACGGAATAATGTTTGAAAAAATAATATGGGGAGCAATGTTTTCTAAGGTTACTTCATTTTTCCCTGGCAACACCAGAATCTGGCTTGTCTCTAACAACTAAAACTGATCTAAAATAAGAAAATCTACAGCACTTGTTCAAAAGCACATTTCATTTCATTCGTTCCACATTGGAGAATTGCTACTTAAAAACAAATAAAAAGATGTTTTTAATCAAGCGAGAAAATTCGTGTCCAACTTGGATGAATAAAATCAACATTTGAATATGATTACTAGTTGAGATAGCCACATCAAAACTTGTTTTTTTATAATAATATACATCTGTGTCCCTCGATAGATGCAGGAGATTTGGCCTCGAAATACATCAGAGAAATAACAGAGAATCCTGAAATTGAAATTGAGAATTGAAAAGTTGTGTGAAAATATAACTTACATCACTAGAAAGTGATTTAATTGGAGTCATCCAATCAAAGACCAAGTCGAACGGTATACATTGAGAATCACAATGCGCATGATCAAGATTCGCATAGCCGACATGTAATCAGATGACGTGGTCAGTGACGACCAGGGAAGCGAAAACGTCGACTTGGTTGATCAGAGGTTGATTGGATGCATAAGATCTGGGAATCGATCTCAAGCGCACTCTCAGTAAAAAGATAACATCATTCGCTGCGATGGAATCGCTGACAGGATTAAATGTGGATTCACCTTTTCACTTTTACTATTTTTATTAGTTCCAATATCATTTTCTAATTTTCGTTTGTAATGTTGCTGTTACAAGCAAATAAAGGAAAGAAATAAATAAAAATCCGGATCGGCAATTTGTCTTTTTTTAAAAAAAGTTTTTTATTGCCGTTACTTTCCCGTCTTGATACCAATTAAAAAGTTCTCTCTTCATGGTTCATCACGTCATTGTTCATCTCGTCTCTTTTTCATCCGACAGCATGCCGGCCACAGCTAGCTCATTCTCGTCTTCAACTTTGCACGTCCATTTTCTTCCACATCTCGCTTTTCTTCTCCCGAGTACGTGGTGCATTTTTTTCTCCTTTTTTTCCTTTTTCTCTTGCGCACACTTCCTAATTTGCATGTGTGCGTTTTTCGGCTGCTGCTGTTGTTAATCTCTTCGCAAGCCAGCCATCCTTCGCTGCTGCAGATATTTTCCTACGCGCTAATATGCACTATGTCATACATTTTCAGAAACTGTTATAGTCATCTATAGGCATATGTTGTATGAAAGTTTGCGCATGAAATTTTTGTTTTGGCCACAAATACAGGAGAAGTTATTGACAGAAGTTTTAATGAGACGAGTATTTGTTGTGAATGTTTTGCAAGGGGCCATAGAATGAAGCTCAGTCAAGCACCTGCCATGAAAATACAGATCATAAAATATTATTAGTTTTGATCTTTGCGGTAAGATTTATAAGAATTATTTATATCTGTGCTTATTCTTTGCACCATTTTTTTCATTATTTTGACTTGTGAATATACAAATGACATAGGAATCTATTGCTACTAATTAGCAATGGATTACTTGATCTCCATGAAATATATAAAGAAACTATATTTGTTTGTTGGCTTTTTCATAGAAATTGCTCGAGACAAGACGTGAAACCATTTGACGTGAAGAGCTAGCAAAAGTGAAATATCATTATCGAAAGGATAGATTCCTATTTACCTTGAAAAAACAAAGTTAATACTACGAGGAAAACAGTCAGCCAGAAGACACAAGCCAGACACAAATCTGCGATGTCTGGAAAGAAGCTACTGGAATATAATGAAGTAAAACAAAAACGAATTGGAGACCACTAGACCAACAAGTCAAACAAACTGAAATAAAAGAAGCAGTAAATATATCGGATAATTCTGAAGAATACATGCTTTAATACTATTTATAAAAAAAAAGACTGAGACTAGCAACAGCAGGTAGAATAAAGGGTAGTGCCAGTTAAATTAGGAATACGTTTCTGCAGTTTATCAAGGACCCTCAAATGGGATAGATATTCACCAGCCCAAATATAACTACATGGTCAGTAGATCTGTAAAGATAGAGGAGAAAGTATTTAGAACGATAGAGAGAACCGACTTTACGAGAAGTAAAAAGAGGAATGAATATAATATATGAATCCTAAGAGAGTACTCCAAGGATGGAATACTGTTGCCATATCTGGGCAGGAGCTGCTAAAAACAGCCTATCCTGCCTTGACAGAGTACAAAATAGACTTCGTGGCTTAGTGGGGGGATGCCCTTTTCTCTACCCTGCAACCTCTCTCCCACAGAAGAGACGTTGCGAGCCTATCCTTGTTTTATCGTTATTTCCATGGCAGGTGCTCGTCTGAACTCCAATCTCTGATCCCCCCTCGCCAATCTTTCACAAAAAACACCCGTCTAGCTGAATCCACTGTGAAAAATTTCCCCCACTCTTTATCTGTGCCTAAATCAAAACGCGGATTCCATGAACAAAGCTTCTTTCTTAGAACTGCACGCCTGTGGAACTCTGTTCCGTCTGCCTGCTTCCCATCGGATTACAACTTGGATGTGTTCAAGTCCAACGTTAACAAATTCCTAATGAACCGCCCCCTTAACTAAACACTTCATCAAATCTCCACAGTAACGTAATGTACTTGCAATAACCCTTATCCCTGAGTGGTTTCCGGGCCTTGATAAGTGGTGATCACTGTGTAAAAAAAAAAAGCAAAGTCATCCATGAGAATCTCAGGAACAAAAGGTCCACACCTACTGTTTTTCCAGATCATGCATTAAAAGTCCGTGTTATGATTAGGGCTAGGACAACAGCATATTCTTTTCATTGTTTGGACTCTCGAGTGTATATCCGACACAGACACAGTCAATTAATCGAGACCCATATCACTATCTAAAAACATAAAAGATAATGACTGATATATACTCGAGAGTCAAAATAATGAAAAGAATATTCTCTTGTCATTATCTCGTAATTATGACCAACAAATAATGCAGACCAGTTTTTTCTTAATTTTTTTGTCATTTTTTTTTTTACATTTTCCCGTATCATTGTATATTTCTTCAGTCAAGTTATGCATAGTATTGGTTATCGATTAGCAGATCAATAAACCGTTAAAACGCATTGAGATATTTGCTATTAATATGTACATATCTTTATCTCTACTAGTATATAAAAGTCACTTCCTTCCTCATAGGTTCCGAAACGGCTGAGTCTATCTTTTACAAATTTCACACAAATGTAATTTATGCATGGCAGTGTTCTTAGATATGTTTTGTACAGAAATTCATTCGATAAGTAACGAAAATCGAAAAAATCCGATCTTAAAAATAGTCTTTCTTTTCTTAGAGATAAAAAAAAATAATTTTTACAAGGGAATATTTTGCATTACATCGGTGTAACTTTGGCTGGTGTAACGTAAAATACTCCCCGGTAAAAATGCTTCTTTTTATATAAGAGAAGAAAGATCGTAAAGCTCAAATATCAGCTGATATTATATTGTAAACAAACACCTGCGTAATTTGATGAATGACATTATCAGTATTTTTTTTATTTATTTGCGAATTAGTCCACCTAGCAAATTATTCCTAGTAAAATATAATATTCAATAGAAAATGAGTTTTATAATAAATGAATACGAAATTTGCATAAATTAAAATATCATACATAAACAGGGTGAGGACAGCTGATGGTCTACTTGTATTGCATGTCTGGTATTCTGCACAACTACTTGTCCAACACCCCCTCACTCACCCACCCTAACTGAAACTTTTAAATAAAATAAAATGAAATGACAGCTCAAGCAAAAGTTACGTTTAAACCAGGACCAAACTCAAAGAAAACCAACGTGCCTCCTCCCTTGAGGCTTGCATTTACTAATATCCGCGGGCTTAGAACTAACTTAGATGATGTTGAGTCATTTCTCCTTGTAAACACCCCGGATATCTTAGCATTAAGTGTAACTAACCTTCACTTCTCCATTCCCTCTAACCACTTTAACATGCCTGGTTATCTCCCACTCTACCGTAAGGACTCGGACAGACATATGCATGGACTTGGAGTCTATATTCGAAACACCCTCCCCCTAACTAGAGAAATAAAACTAGAATCAGAGGGCCAGGCCTTTATGTGCTTCAGACTAAATATGCGACACAATATTAGCTACTTGTATTTTCTCTACCGCTCTCCCTCAAACCAAGACTGTACCCTAATAAACAAAGTCTCAGACAGCATAGATATAGCACTCTCCCTCGATACTAGCGCACAAATATATGTATTTGGTGACTTCAATGTCCACCACAGTAACTGGCTAGGATTCTCAAATCACACAGACGTAGCTGGTAGCGCAACACATAGCTTCTCTATATCCCATTCCCTATCTCAGTTGGTTACATTTCCGACACGTTTCCCAGACCAGCACGATCAACATGCCTCACTTCTAGATCTCTTTCTGACAACAGTTCCCAATGACTGTACAACAAATGCCCACAGCCCACTCGGGAATGCTGATCACGCTGTGATAATGGTAGAAATCAGCCTAAATTCTCGCCCTAAAACTGAAGACCCACTACTCAAAACAACGAGGTATTACAAAAAGGCTGATTGGGAAGCCATCAGGGAGCTCATCAGAGATGCCCCATGGCAAAATATCTTTACTCTTCCAGCGGAACAGTGTGCAAATGAGACAACTGAATGGTTCAAAACTGCTATTGAAGCACATGTTCCCGCACGGAAATTCTATAGCAAGCCCCACTCTCCCCAATGGTTTACTTCTGCTTGTGCAGCTGCCATTTGTCAAAGGCAGCATGCGTTCCGCAGATTCAACCGACATAAGTCCAGCTCAAATAAACAGAAGTTTATAGAAGCTAGAAATAATTGTAAGAGAGTGATAGAGACAGCTAAGGAAGATCACTCTGAAACCACTAGAAAGCGCATCGAAGCACAGAAATTAGGAACCCGGGATTTTTGGAAAATTTACAACAGCGTAGTTAATAATGGACAGTCAACTATTCCCCCACTAAGAAACAATCATGAGGTTGCTTGCACGGCAACTGACAAGGCTAATCTGCTTGCCAGTCGGTTTGCCTCAAACTCCACACTGAACTCGGTACACCACTCACTCCCTGATTTTCCTCTGCGAACAGACGCCACACTAGACGATTTGAAAATCACCCCTTCTCAGGTACATGATATTATAAAAAACCTAGACACCTCAAAAGCATGTGGACCAGATCTCATCCCGGCTGTGCTATTAAAAAATGCTCCAGTTCTGTCCAAACTTTACAAAAAATGCCTTAACGAATCTTGTTTTCCCGACTGTTGGAAAACCGCCTCTGTGGTACCAGTCTTCAAGAATTCTGGTGAAAGAACTGACCCACTAAATTATCGCCCCATTAGCCTCCTCCCGCTTTTCGCCAAAATATTTGAGTCCTTAGTTAATCAAGCCCTAGTCCAGCACCTAACAGCTGCTAAACTCCTGACTGACAAACAATATGGATTCAGGCAAGCCCGTTCAACAGCAGATATCTTAACTGTAGTTTCTGAACGTATATACCGTTCATTGGATAAAACAGGGGAGGGTAGAGCGGTGGCCCTTGATATATCTAAGGCTTTTGACAGGGTATGGCACGATGGTCTTCTAAGGAAAATTAGATCATATGGAATCACTGGAAGAATTCATAATGTAATTAAATCCTTCTTAAGTAATAGAAAAATCAAAGTTGTCCTCGACGGACGTACATCCAAACAATATGACATAAATGCGGGAGTACCTCAGGGGTCTATCCTTGGACCTCTATTATTCCTGATATTCATAAATGACCTCTCTGATAAAATTGTTTCGGAGATGGGTATATTTGCCGATGACACCACTCTCTATAACAGATACGAGGGAAAAACAAATGAACACATATCCAAGGAAATGGCAGAAACACTAGAGGATGACCTCCAATCCATAGTGGAATGGGGACAAAAATGGTTGGTTACATTCAATGCTGCTAAGACTAAGCTTGTTTCCTTCAATAACTACAAGAAACCTTCTCTACCACCAATAGCAATGGCCAAGACCACATTGCCTGAAAGTACTTCTTTTAAACTCCTCGGCCTAACGTTTACAGGGAATATGAACTGGAATAGATACATTGAGAGCATTGCCAAGGCTGCTGCAAGGAAGGTTGGCTCCCTCTACCGTGCTAGAAAACTACTTACGCCTGATAGTATCCTATACCTCTATAAGGCAACCATTCGCCCATGTATGGAGTACTGTTGTCACATCTGGGCTGGTGCATCTACTGCTTGTCTCTCGCTCCTGGACAGGGTTCAAAAGAGAGTCGCCAACCTGATAGGTCCTGAACTGTCATCTAGACTTCAACCTCTGTCCCATCGACGAGATGTTGCATCCCTCTGCCTGTTCTACAAATACTTTAATGGTGAATGCTCTGACGAACTGCAAACACTTGACCTCCCCGACGTAACTACCCCCCGACAAACCCGACAAGCTACTAAGTCTCATCCCTTTACAGTAGAGATCCCTAGGTGCAAGAAGGCCTTTTACTCCAATAGTTTCTTCCCCAGAACTGCGGGTCTTTGGAACTCCCTTCCGGGATTCTGCTTTCACAACTGCAATGATATGCAGAAGTTCAAGTGTAATGTTAACAAACATCTTTCTACTCATCTCCCTTCATAATGACCCCGCTAATTAAGTCCCTAATAGTAGCCCCCTGCTTCAAAGTGGCACTGTGCCTTGTTTGGGGTGAAAATTGAATAAAAAAAAAAAAAAAAACGTTTTGTACGACTGTGCAACGCCGGGAGTTTAGTCATGTAAAAAGTGTCTCTCGACTGTTCACGTTGTACCCGACATCGCCATCCAATGAATACCTCAATTGCATACGTATTATCACAGTTGGAATTGTTTATGACGGAACAAACAAAAAAAATAAACATCGCAACTAACATTCTGTCCATCGTTTTTAATCTAAACGCTGAACTTTGACATTAAGAACAATCAAGATAAAGGGAGATAATACTTTCGCTTAAAAATTACAAAAGTAATAAAATTTTATTTTCAGTTTTAGTGAGAAAATATGTTATTTGTTAGTAAAAAAGGATTAACTAAAAAAAAAAACAACTTAATCTAAACGCTAAAACTTCTAATACTCAAAGCGAACCTCTGGATTAAAAATTTTTTATCCAAGTTATAAATAAAAGTGTGCAAAATCTTTTTTTTTCTGCTACGAGCAGACGAGATCTACGAGAGTCATTGAAGTTATAAACCTGCAATAAATGACTTAAGCTCTGATTGGCTTATAAAAGTAGTCGTTGATGCAAAGAAATCAGAAACTCAGTTTCATCCTGGGCCTGTCTTACTTTATTCTACTTCATCAATAATCTCCGAATCACATTCTTAGATCATTCGTAGACATTTATGCAGACGACACCACAACCTATGGCAACACTTCAAAGACCAGCAATGACCAAAATCTTTCTGATTCTCTCTCTTCTTATCTTGAGGGAAAGGATAGCTGGTTAAGTTTAATGCATTAAAAATCAAGCATTCCTCCATACATAATCGAATACAAAATGGCGACTATGTTTTTATTATATTATATGTTTATAAGTGTTTTAAGCTCTTTATTGTTTTTGTACTTTTACGAAATAGTTTTCGATCGCTTATTCATTTGTTTTCTTTGTATAAACGAGATGCCTTCGATAAGTTTCCAGACCTTTTTCGTATAGGGACTTAAAAGTTAGTACGCACAATTAGTCCCCTTTGAAGTAATCTCATCAGGCTGCAATGTTCCAACAACTTCTGGAAGGCCCCATTGAAGTCCTTTTATGTGAGCGTATTAATGACTATCGTCACAGCCTCCTTCACTTTCTCAAGTATTACATAACGACAGGTTTTCCTTGAGCTTAGGGAATAATCAAAAGTCACAGAGAGCAAGGTCTGAACTATAGGGAGGGTGAGGAACTGTCTTGATGCTTATATTGGCCATATAGTCTGTGACAAGCCTGAATTATCTTAGTGGAAATGCCACTTACCCGATTTGAAGAGTGCTGGCCTCTTCCGACGGAATATCAGCCCACACTACCTTAAAACCTCAACATGGTATTTCTTGTTGACTATCTGTTCAGTGAGAATCCAGTGTTTGTGGATCATTCCTGTGCTTTCAAAAAAGAGATCCTCATAAGCTTCTGGGTGGATTTGCCATGCCTTGCCTTTTGGGGTCTAGAAGAGCCAGCATGCTTTCACTAGGAACTCTGTCTCTTTGGCTCATTAATACTATGACGATATTTCTATATAAAATTAGGTTTGAGCACATGTTTATATATTAGTATGTATATGATTCAGTTCTGAACTAATTAACTGATCATTGGAACACTACTGCATGGGGTAAAATGGGGAGGAGGTCTTTAGTTAAAATTCAGTAAAATGCGATTTTTTTGTGAAATTTTATCAAAAAGTATTAAACGCCAATAATGCATATTTGTTCTTTTCTTATTCGAAATGAGTTTGACGAATATAATACATACACAACCACTTATTTAAAATGTGAAATATTTTAAATACAAATTGACTTTGATCTGTTCTTATTAGACATCAATTAAACAAAATTCCATGAACTTCAATTTCTTCTTAAGTTAAAGTCTTAATTTTTTAGAATCAAAATCATATAATGCATTTTAATCAAAATTTAAAAAAATATATTCTAGACATATGGTTTAGTATCATTATATCTGGATTTTAATTTTCGTATATAAAAGACATTCCGATACAAAATCTAAGAACACTCACAGACACATCAGTTATAATTGTGTAAAATTTCATAAAAATAGGCCCCAGACCGTTTCGGAGTCCATAAGGAACGAACCCACAGACACACAAACGCACAGACAAAGTTCCTTTTTTATTATTGTAGAGAGAGAAAAACAAAGAGAGAGAGAGAGAGAGAGAGAGGAGAAACTGTTCCGGGTCGCCGTCTTAAAAATAATCTCTAAAAATCGCCGTCTTAAAAGTAATCTCTAAAAGCAATGGAAGATTACTCAATAATAATCCAAACTTGCGAGATGTTTGTTGTAATGTCTACGCATCTCCATTAATTGCTTAAAAAATTATTTTTTTATAAAAATAAAACTACTTGATCAATTCATGTTGATTTTTTTTTATATGATTTTATTGTTCCATCACGGGTATGTACATCGTATAGATTTTCCTTTGGTTTTGCTTTTTAATATGGGACAAATTCTGGGCGAGAATAATTTTTTTCCTGCCTGCCAGTTAGATTCAACAAAGAGTATATATATAAATGCTGACACACCTCGACTCATCAAAGTCTCCATATGTCATAATCAGACTTCGCCTATTTTCAACGCGACATGACGCTCACCGCTGAGCCGGAAAGGGAACACACGCAGAGCGGCACTTGTAGTGGTCCGCCATTGAAAAAAAAAATATCTAGATTCTCTTAATTTCTCCTCCTCCCTCCATATCTGGCCTATCTGTATAGATCTACTTACCTGTTCGTATCGTGACACCCGGATGTCTTTCTTTCGTTTTTTTTTTTATTATTATTATTTGTAAAGTGACTTTATGGGGTCGTCAGTGGGAGGACTAGACGTACAAACAAGGGGCCAGGGGAAAGGATGAGCCATTATTTACCTGCGCCACCGCTGGGAAAGACGTCAAAAATCTAGGTGAAGGGCAAAATTCGTGCAAATAATCCATTTAAGGATTCCACTCAACATTAGCTGCCATGCGAATAAAATAAAACAACGATGCAATGAAGTTCCCATTGAGAAAGGAAAGAGTTTGCTCGGCTTTAACGCGCGATATTTATATATGCGAGATGAAAGACTGAAATCAATATCCTTCTTACCTAAGTATTGTACGGACATATATGTATATAAATATAAATATATATTAATACATACAACGTGCCTTCAATACGTTTTCAGGTGTTTTTTGTAAAGGCATTTGAAATTGTCGAAGACAATAACTCTTGAAAATTCAGTATGTTATTGCTATACCTCTTATGAGATGACTGACCAATTTTTATGATTTCACGCTATAATGTACAGCATGAATTGGAATACACCCTACTAAAGCCTGATTTTCACGGCTGGTGAATTTCAAAACTGCAATCTAGGCGTAAGTACAATTTAGAAAAACGATATGCAATAAAATTCTGTTTTAAACTTGGAAAAATGTCACAGAAACGTATAAATGCTTCAAACTGCTTTGAGACTATCTTGCATGAATCAAGATCAGCGTCGTGTGTCTATAAACACAATTTTTCGCGGGAAAATGAAGATGCGGAAAATTTGATCTAATGCACCAGCCAACAACTCGATCTTTGTCACAGACTATTTGACCAAGATGGGCATCAAGACAGTTCCTCACCCTGACTATAAGCCATACCTTGGTCCATGTGACTTCTCCAAGTATAAGGAAAATCTTAGAAGCTGACGCTATTAGACAATTGAAGAGATGAAACAGTCCGTAAGAAGAGGACTTGCATGGGCCTTCTAGGATACAACAAGTGCATTGAAGCTGGAGGAGATTACTTCAAAAGTTTCATGTGCGTACAGAAAATAGTCTAGAAACTTATTAAATGTACCTCGTACACACACACACACACACACACATATATATATATATATATATATATATACACACAATATAAATAAATACACAATATATGTATATATACACAAAATAAATAGACTATATATATAAACTTACAAAAAAGCTCATTACATTAAGCAAGAACATTCAGTGCTATTCAACAATACTTGTCTGAATATATATATATATATATATATATATATATATATATATATATATATATATATATAACTGTACAGAAGGTCAGAAAAATATTGGTGCCGTCGGTTTCAAGCCTAACATAAAAGGGAACAGTTAATGATAAATAATGTTAGGCCATATTATTTTCTGTTTCAGTAATATTATTTACCATTCACTGGTCCACCTTACGTTAGGTTTTAAACCGACGGTACCAATGTTTTACTGGCCTTTTGTACAGTTTTAAATAAATAAATATTAAGCTTTCATATCGAATTTTTTTCTTTGTAATCGAGGACTTTGATGGAATTCTTTCCCAAAAAGAGTGAACTTCACAATTTTCGGAAATACACGTTCTTTTATTTCCTCATAAAAGTCTATGTTACAGATTTGTTTCGTAAGCAATCTTCAACAAACAGTTAAAATGCTATCACTGTATTTTTGAATGTAGCAAACTATTCAGACAATTCTATGGAGGAAAAAAACATATTCAAACGTAATGTTTATAAGTTACAAACAGTCAAATTATTACCTTTGAAGGTGGGAACCTGATTAACAACGCGAATACACCCTCGCCATCAGAGGTATGAATTTAACTTGAGAAAATAAAAGAGCATGTTTAATATATATATATATATATATATATATATATATATATATATATATATATATATGCTCTGAATATCATTGAACATCCGACAAATACATTTAGTATTGTACTATTTATAATGTATTTTTGTCCATCCTGCTATAACTAGAAAAATATCACTCTTGCAATATTTACAGGAAAAGCCATAAAATATGTGTGTGTGTGTGTGTGTGTGTGTGTGTGTGTGTGTGTGTGTGTGTGTGTGTGTGTGTGTGTGTGTGTGTACATATTCAGAATATGCAATTTAAAAATGGAAATATGTATAAATCTTTCGGACAGTACTATCTGTCAAACGTTTAAGCTTTTAATTTGTGTGCTAACCAGAAAAATTATAGTCGTTTCACGTTGCTATTTTGCAACAAAGGTCCGAACGGTGTTTGGGTCGAGGAATGCTTTCCCCTCCTTTCGAAAGGATGGTATCCCTACCACTCAATATAATATGGTTGTTTATCGATTTAACGGTCAGTGTGAAGCTGGCTACGTGGGCCATACCATTCAATGTTTGGAGGTTAGAATTTCCCAACATGTCCCCCCTTCAATACGTAGACACAAAAAATGGCCAACATCCAGGCGGTTAACAACTCATAGGTCGGCCATTGGTGAACATGCGCTGAAGGATACACGGGTGAAACTTTCTCGGTTATACAGAGAGCGCGCTCGAGAATTCACTTAAAAATTCTCGAGGCTGTATACATTAATTTGCGCCAACCATCTCTGTGTAAGCAAAGAGAGTATACCCATAATTTAGAACTGTTGGGTATTTGCTGAGATTGTTTCTATGTCTATTTTCTCCTATTCCCTATACAATTTTTTTTTTACCCTAGCTATTTATAGTCTTTTGACCACGTTTTTAAACAATGTTCTCACCCCTGCTGCCAACGTATATCTTGAAAAAGGGTTGGCTGAAAGACGTCTAGATAGTTTTTTTTTCTTGCCTCACCCCTTATTTATCCTCTTTATCTAATGTAGGCTTAGGGGAAATATACTTTAGAAGTGTATTTTGGTCTTTTTTAAAGTTTCTTTTTAATGGTTTATGTTTAAACTACAAAAAACCCCTCAGTAATTAATTATGGCACTACGTTCGGATTCTTTAAAAGTATTATAAAATTATGTAGCCATAAAAATCTTTTCAATATATATATATATATATATATATATATATATATATATATAATAAATTCCACAGCCAAACAACGTCGCAGCTCACAAGAGCCATGACAGTCAACGAACCGGAAGTCCAAGACTCGAGTTTCGCCCTCATTTGGGCTCATCAGTTAGACACATCCGAGCTCAGGATTCGAAACCCGAGCCTCTTGCATTATTATTATTATTATATTAATATTATTATCATTGTTATACAATCTCTCACATTCTGAAAATCCTAATATATATATATATATATATATATATATATATATATATATATATATATATATAAAGAGAGAGAGAGAAGAAAGAAAGAAAGAAAGAAAGAGATCATTACTTTATTAAGACAGGTTCTAATATCGATACTATCTTGATAAAATTCTGTTCGATTTTATAGAGCATTAAGTTGACAAATAAAGCGATAACATAGACACGGTTCCGAGATCAGCAAGATCAACATGCTTCACTTCTAGATGTATTTCTAACCACAGTTCTCGATGATTGTATAACGAATGCCCACAGCCCACTCGGGAATGCTGATCACGCTGTGATAATGGTAGAAATCGCCCTGAATTTTAGACCCAAAACTGAAAACCACTGCTCAAAACAACGAGGTATTATACGAAGGCTGACTGGGAAGCCATCAGGGATCGAATCAAGGATGTTCCATGGGGAAATATTTTTCTCTCCCTACTAAACAGTGCGCTAATCAGACGACTGAATGGTTCAGAACGGCAATTGAAACACATCTTCCCACACAGAAATACTAGAGATAATCCCACTCTCCCAAATGGTTTACTTTTTCTTGTGCAGCTGCCATTGCTCAATGGCAGCATGCATACTGCAGATTTAACCGACATGTCCAGTACAAACAAACAAAAGTATATAGAAGCTAGAAGTAATTGTAAGAAAGAAATAGAAACAGCTAAGCAAGAATGTACTGAAGCCACCAAAAAAAGCATCGAAGCGCATAAATTAGGAATCCGTAATTTTTGGAAAATCTACAACAGTGTAGTAAATAATGGGCAATCAACAATTCCTCACTATTCAACAATCATGAGGTTGTTTCCACGGCAATCGAGAAGGCTAACATGCTTGCTAGTCGCTTTGCCTTAAACTCCACATTGGACCCAGCAAACCACTCCCTCCCTGACTTTCCTCTGTGAAAAGATTCCACGCTTGGATGATCTGAAAATTACCCCTTCTCAGGTGCAAGATATCATTAAAAAAACTAGACTCCTCAAAAGCATGTGGACCCGATCTCAACCCGCCTATGCTATTAAAAAAAATTCTCCACTGAAGTTGCTCCAGTCCTCTCTAAAGTTTACAACAAATGCCTTAACGAATCTTACTTTCCTGACTGCCGAAAAACTGCTTTTGCGGTACTAGTTTACAAAAGGTCTTGCGAAGAACTGATCCATTAAATTATCGTCCCATTAGCTGCTGTTTGCCAAAATATTTGAGTCCATAAATAACCAAGTTTTAGTCCATAACCTTACAGCTGTTAAACTTCTGCCGGACCAACAATACGAATTTAGGCAAGCCCGTTCTACATCAGATATCCTAACTGTAATCTTTTAATATATACACCATACACTGAACAAAGCAGGGAAGGGTAGAGCGGTAGCCTTAGATAGATCTAAAGCTTTTGACAGGGTTTTGCACGATGGTCTTCTCAAGAAAATCAGATTATACCATATCACTGGACGAATACTTAACATAATTAAATCCTTCTTAAATAAGTGGAGAGTCCAGGTTGTTCTCGGCAGTGATACATCTAAACAATATGATATAAATACAGGTGTACCTCAGGGGTATATCCTTTAACCTTCATTATTCTTAATATTCATAAAGTACCTCCCTGATAAAATTGTCTCTGAGATGCACGAGGGGAAAACAAATGAACATATATCTAAGGAAATGGCAGAAACACCAGAGAAAAATCTCTATCAGTAGTGGAATGGGGACGAAAATGAATGGTCACATTCAATGCTGCCAAGACTAAGCTTGTTTCCTTCAACAATTACAACAAATCTTCTCAACAACCAATATCTATGGCTAAAGATACATTACCTGAAAGTACTTCGTTTAAACTCCTAGGCTTAACGTTCACAAGAGAGACAGACAGACAGACAGACAGCAAGAGACAGTTAGAAAGAGACTGACGAAGAAAAACAGAGGTAGATAAATGTTGTACGAGTAAACTCAATAAAATACAAATGTTTTTAATTACCTGTTTATTCATCTTGATTGAACAACAAGAAAAATTCATAGAAATATTTCATTTTTTATTTTATTAGGGATAGAAATTTTTATTTTATTGGGGATAGAAATTTTTATTTTATTGGGGATTAAACTTTTTATTTTGTTAGGGATAGAAATTCTTATTTTATTGGGGATATAAATCTTTATTTTATTGGGGATTAAACTTTTTATTTTGTTAGGGATAGAAATTCTTATTTTATTGGGGATAGAATTTTTTTTATTCTATTGCGGATAGAAATTTTTATTTCATTAGGGATAAAAAGTTTTATTTTGTTACGGATGGAAATTTTTTTATTGGGGATAGAAATTCTTATTTTAATGGGGATAATTTTTTTTATTTTATTGGGGATAGAAATTTTTATTTCATTGTGGATAGAAATTTTTATTTTATTAGGAGTAGAAATGTTTATTTTATTGTGGATAGAAATTATTATTTTATTGTGGATAAAAATTATTATTTTATTAGGAATATTAACTTTTGTTTTAATAAGGACAGAAATTTTTATTTCATTGTGATAGAAAGGTTTTGGGGTGGAGGGACAGAAATTCATATTTTATTGGTGATAGAAATTTTTGTTTTAATGGGGATAGAATTTTCTATTTTAATATGGGACAGAAATTTTTGTTTTAATTGGGATAGAATTTTTTATTTTAAAGGAGACAGAAATTACCTGTGCAGAATATAAACGATTTGAAGTTTGCCCACATTATAATTTAATGTAATTCTGTTTAACTAGTTAATATTCGATTTTATAAGTTTGTTAAATAAACGTATTACAAATGAGTCACATTAAATGAATTACTTTTACAAAATAATGTCAACTGAAGAAATTATAAAGACTATAACATGCCTTACGCATTATGATACCAACAAGGAAATATACCTTGCAACATTATCATATCGAGCGGGTTGATCGGACCAGATTAGCTCTTCCCCCCCACAAGTCTCTATTTCCATGGCCTTAAGTTTATCTTCTAGTTGTAAGCCAATGTCTTCAATTAATAATTGTATATACGTCTTGACAGATCTTCTTACTTTAACTGTTCCGTATTTAGGATCCCACAATACTAAATCACTGACACCTTCGTTTTTTCTTCTGTAGCAATGTCCGCCATATCATGTTCTTCTTTCTATTATGACTGAAGAAATCCTGGGCAACCGATTATACAGACGGCAAATGGTTGGGTGTGCTTTTCAGTTTATGTTTAACACTGCCCGGAGCATTCTAATGTAAGTTCCATCTAACTTACTTTCAAGTTCGTTTACTGAGAGTCCATGCTGAAATGGAAGACATGTTCAGAAGAAATCAAAATGGGTAAAAGAAAAAAGCGCTCAACAATCAGTCAACTTTTGTTAAAAGAATTATTGAATGAGCAAAGCCAAAGAACTTACCGGCAACACTAATGTTTGTAGATTTTTGGAAAGCTTTTGATTCGATCACAGAGAAAGGATGAAAGTTCTTTTGTCGACATATGGTATCCCTGAAGAAATTGTTTCAGCCATAATGATCATATATAAGAATACCAAAACCATGGTGACGACTTCTTTGAAATAAAAGTTAGCGTACTACAGTGTAGCACTCTGGCACCCTTTCTTATTTGTGATCTGTCTCGATTACTGAAACACTCTGTTGATCAATATGGAAAATATGGCGTACCATTGTCTCGAGCAAGAAGCAGAGGATATCCAACAAAACAAAACTTGAAACAGGTGCCATTCTATTAGAACGCTGAATCCCAGACATAAAGAACGGTTTTACACGCATGATATTTGTAATAAAACACATTGTTCTATTTTCAGGACCAAATGTTCTTATTACATACGATGGATTTATACGTGGTTCTTTTTATCGTAGCTCCTTTTCATCATCGCTGTTTCGTTTGTGGTTGCTATACAATTATCTTCTTTTTATCCAGAAGATAATATAAGATGTTGGCTGAGAATTTTTTTTAAGTTTTTATTTTTTAGAGAATTGATTCGAAAGTGAGACCAATGTTCTTTCATCAACTAGTAAGCAAAATTAGTGATGTACAGAGACAGCGAGATAACATTTCGAACTTCGATTGTAAAGTTGTTTTCCTCGTCTGTGTTATTTGTACACGTATTCTTAAATGACTACGTTACAACTTTATTCCAGAGAAACTTTTGATGTCCCAGCACATCTTTCTGTCATCTGAAGCAATGCTATCTCCATCAGGGTCTCGTCCTGTAATTTGCAAATCTTGATGTAGAAAACAAAAAGAAAAATAAACATTTAAAGAAATATTCACATCATATGCAGCATCATTTATGTAGAAATATTTAAAATAGAAATTAAAACCAAATGAAGATGCAAATTTAAAATAAAAAGAATTTATTATTTTTTTTCATATGCCGAGACTTTCTGTATAAGATATATTTTCTTCCGAGCAAGACTTTTTTATTTTTCCTCATTGTATTGGTATTAACCGCGTATAAGGAGAGAGGCGAACCTCTCATTTAAATAGGAAATGTACATCAATGTCTAAGTCAGGTCAGGGTGATGTGTTGTGTGGTTGGTACTATTATATTTTCGATAATATCTAGTTCTTGTGTGCTTGCGTTTTTTATCGCCTTGTCTGATGTTGCTGTTTTATGAGTGACCGTCGATCTTCTTTTTTTTGCGTGGAAAGGAGTCACAAGGAGACATTCGCTGAGAGTTTTTACAAAGCTTTTATTTTACAGAGAATTGGCTCGGCAGAGAGGAAAACTAATGTGCTCTTAACTAATTATTTACTTATTTAATTAATATCTTAAATAATTATTTAGTTATTAAATTTAACATCTTAACTAATTATTTAGTTATGTAATTAACATCTTAACTAATTATTTACTTATTTAATTAACATCTTAACTAATTATTTACTTATTTAATTAACATCTTAACTAATTATTTAGTTATTTATTTAACATCTTAACTTATTATTTAGTTATTTATTTAACATATTAACTAATTATTTAGTTATTTATTTTACATCTTAACTAATTATTTAACTAATTATTTAGTTATTTATTAACTAATTATTTAGTTATTTATTTAACATCTTAACTAATTATTTACTTATTTATTTTACATCTTAACTAATTATTTAGTTATTTAATTAACATATTAACTAATTATTTAGTTATTTAATTAACATATTAACTAATTATTTAGTTATTTAACATCTTAACTAATTATTTAGTTATTTAATTAACATCTTAACTAATTATTTAGTTATTTATTTTACATCTTAACTGAAATGAGTGACGCACGAACAGAATTATCCAAGTAATATTTCGCAAGTTTTCAAAGTTTTCTACATTATTAACCAATAGCAGACTCTCATTATTGGATGCCTTCAGATCTGCTCCTCTAGACTGATATTTTTTTTTACAATGCACATTGCCACTTTGGTGTAGGGGCTACTATCAGGGCAACAACTACTGGGGTACTATGTTGGGATTTGGGCAGCAAGATGTCGGTTCACGTTACACTTGAACTTCTGTATGTCAGTACAGTTGGGGAAGCAGGGACCTGGAATGGAATTCCAGAGTCTATCAGTTCTGGGGAAGAAACTACTGGAGTAGAAAGATCTTTTACATCTAGGAATCTCTATTGTGTGGAGGTGAGATTTAGCAGCCTGTCGGGTTTGTCGAGGGTGTCTACGTCGTGGGGTCACAAGTGTCTGCAGTTCGCCAGAGCATTCACTATTAAAATACTTGTAGAACAGGCAGAGGGATGCAACGTTTCGTCGATGGGACAGAGGCTGAAGCTTAGATGCCAATTCAGGGCCTATCAGATTGGCGACCCTCTTTTGAACCTTGTCTAGGAGCGAGAGACTAGTAGCAGATGCACCAGCCCAAATGTGACAGCAATATTCCATACATGGGCGAATGGTGGCCTTATAGAGGTACAGGATATTTTCAGGTGTTAGTAGTTTTCTAGCATGGTAGAGAGAGCCTACCTTTTTCGCAGCGGCCCTGGCAATGCTTTCAATGTAATTGTTCCAAAATTTGAAAACCTTTGTATCCCTCACATCTAAAAACATGACGCCATTCGTCATCTTACTCTGATTTGTTCATCGTTTGACCTGCTGCCTCTGCCTCAACTCTCTGTCAATGATTCTATTTTGCAAATTAAGGTTATCATGACATGCACTAAGCGTGACACTAGCAAACTTAATCGCCATCGACGTAGAGGCCCTAATATGTAACAATTTCATAAAGAAGAGAGTTTATTTTGCATATGATTATCGGTCATCAATATCGCATAATGTCATACGTCACGAATCGCCTGCGCAAACGTTGAACTATTCTTGTATAATATGTTATAAATTTACAATGGAATTTCATTCCAAATAAAATAGCACATGCAGACTGATTGGAAAGGTTTATTCCAAAATTAAACGAACCGCTAAAAGAAACAGTGACTCCTTCATTAACTATATAAATTGTGATAAAATCGTACTCCACGATACGATAACGGAGTTACTAGTCTCACCTGTATAGGTTAAATTTAAAACTTAATTTAGTAAATATATTAAAGAAACAGCGAGGAGCGCCCGGCTCTGTTTAGTCGAAAAGTATACTTAAATATGCTTTTTTGTGTTGATTATACTTAAATATATTTTAATTCATGCAGACTTCGTATTTATTATTATAGAGTCAATTCTCCATTGAACATTATATTGTATTAGTTCTTAGTTCAAAAGATTTTTTAATGCTTGCGTACCATCAGCTAAAATCGAAGCCAAAACAGTTAGCGATCCAGTCGTGTTCCTTACTGTTTGAGTTATCGGCAAATAGATAAGAAAGATTTAAAATTAAACCACTTCAATCTATGAATGAATTTGTGCATGTGCAAAAGTAATAGAAATATGTCAGCAAGTCGAACATTTTGCTTTTCAACTTACCAACATACTTCTGTACACGTTATTCATGAATCCAAACAAAGATGTTATTCGTTATAAACCATCCTTGGTGTATGAGTACTATTTCCTGTAAATTTCCGTGTTATATTACCAGTAATTTAAGAGTTTATTAGTTAAATATATTTACGCAGACACACAGACACACAGACACACGCACACATATACTTAAATCTACTGTTTTATTTATAAAAGATAAATTAAGATTTAGGAATTTATTTTTTAATCAAATTAAGAAAACCTAAGATATATTTTATTTTAAAGCTAAGTGAACCTTTAAAAGAAACTGATTCCTTCATTGATTGAATAAAAACATAATTTGATAATAAGAATTGACAGTTAATCACGAGGATATTAAATATACGCCAAATTTGGAAAATTTATTGCTGATGAAAAGAAAGAAACTATGAATTGATTAAATAAAAAATTAATAAGGAAAACATATTTTCTTCTTGTGATAATATTTTATTTTATGGTTGACGTTTGGTGATATTGAATTCACTAAAGAAAACAACTATTTCACACAGGATATCAGGGATACACCCAGACGACAGCTTATATGAGTGCTAGTTAATTGTACAGCAATGTATGAAGAAATCAAAGATTTGTTTAAATTTTGTAAATGCTGCGCAATGGCAGCACAATTACGACCAATAACATTTAGCCTCTATAAAAATCTACAGTTGGCAAAAGAAGCCAGATTACTTTGGTATGCACAACACGCGAATCATTTCATTTTTCTTTTCATCCCGTTCCTCTTTATTGTCACGCTATACTTGATTGTAAGTGACAGTATGTGGTCGGTGTTTTACCCTCGTCTTCCTCCCTAGTGAAACAGTCGTATATTTTTATCTGAAAGAATTGTTAATGGAATGAGAAACCAATGTAGGCTTAGCCTCTTTTTAACTCTCAGACATGGAATCACTACGACTTGCATCAGAATCGGATGTGATGTGTAACTACTGCTGTCCATTACCGGTGCAGAACTGAAATGTGAAACACGTCTCCCAAGTGCCGAGGGGGGTCATTGATGACCATCGATTGTGGTTTCATCACACTTTTGACACGATCTCGTCTTAATTCCGACGTGGAACGTTTTTCACTCAAACTGATAATTACAATTGGGAAAGAGTCAAACCTTTTAATTGCTGTAAAGTTAGTAAATTCTGACGATTTAATCTGTAGATATGTTTTGGTGAATTATATAAGACACGGCACTGCGTTTTTCTTTCGTAATCTGCTGAGTGCGGCAAATTGATGGGTGATGGCGAGGCAGACACCACACCATTGGGGTAAAGTTCTATTAATACACAGCCTCCAAAGTCGAGCATCTCTTTCCTGTCTTATGACAGCTTTCTAAAATACCATTTCTCGAATGACAATATGAACAGGGGTGTCAGAACTTCGTTTAACCGTGTTCGATTCAAATTTTATGTGAGAGGAGCATACACAGGTCCATTCCACTGTCAGATTTCCCCGCGGTTTGTTTGATCTCTGTTAGTTAATATACTTTCTTGTGTGTGGCACAGTGCTCGCTTCGAATCCCGAGTTCAGATGTGTCTAACTGGACTTCCGATTTGTTGGCTGTCATGGCTCTTGTGAGCTGCGGCGGTGTTGATTGTGGAAATAATCACATATTCATTCACATTCTGAAGGTTTGGGGGTTAGGATTAGTGTTATGGTTATGGTTATGGTAATAGTCAGGCTTTGCTTTGCCGTACATGATTGAGTTTTGCAAAGGGAAAAACAATAACAGCAATGTTTGTTGCATTTAAGTCACGAAGCCGATACCTTCAAATAGCCTAATCTTGTAATAACAGAAAAGGAAAATACCATCTTCTACTAAAAAAAAAAAAAACGTTTACTTAAACTTTCAGAATAAATTACGTTTCGTCACTTACGGCATGAATAAAAACACATTTGATTCTTTATATCTCCTATAAATATGATATATGTTGCTTTTACTAGAATCTATATTCTTCTAGTAAAAATTAATTAACAAACGTTTCATTTGTTGAATCAATCTGTTTTAATGAGACGACACTGTCTTCATTTTTAAACATTTCTTCAGCGAAAAGAATTATTTTAATTAAATAATTGCATTTTCTTTTTTCGTGACAGATATTGAGAGCGATGAATCTGACGATTCCAGTTCAAGTGAAGATGAGAAGAAACTGGGTCACCAGTCCGTGAGCGGATCGAACCACGTCAGCAATTGTAAAAATAATAGCAATTCACAAATGCCAAAGAAGACCGTGGCACAGATTATGAGAGATAAAAAGAAACAAACAGCTTTAACATTGCAATGGTAAGAATAACAATTTTGCCTTTTCTTCTTCTTCTTCTTTTTCTTCTTTTTTTTCTTCTTCTTCTTCTTTCGAAGCGTGCCTTTTTGCATCAGAATGGATTTTTCTCCCCCTCCCTTCCAGTTAAAAGGTAGTTAAATTTTAATCAAAACTAGCTGAGCCATATCTCGACGTTTATACTTTTAAGTTTCTACATAAAATTTAGAATTATACTTATTAGAAAATACAGAAAAATCATTATGATGCACGTACTTGTCACGGAATGAAGATTTCATATTCCAAAAATCACGTGAGTTTGGGTAGTAGTAAACTAAAATACTTAGTTGTCACAGGTTAACGAAAGATAGAGCCCTGATATGGTTCATATAACAGAAGTTCGATTCCTAGGTAATGCCGGGTATAAGAACTGTTTTTCATCTTTAGTTCTCGATGTTCGAATGTTTTCACTTGCTGTGTTCTTTTTTTTTTATTAATCCTCACTAAAACGATTTTGTAACTCTTGCAATAATATTCCTAATCTGTAAAACTTGTATAGAAGTACGGAAACATCCAAAAATGTTAATGGAATAAAAAAGAAAGAACTTAGCAAGTTTTTAAGTTTTAAAGGAAGTGAAAAAGAAAGAGAAATGATATTTTGATTTTATTTTGTTATTTGTTTGTTTGCTTGTTTGTTTGTTTGTTTTTGTTTTACGGCATATCAACCCTTTTCAGGTTATTTAATGCCGAATCCAGTGATTTTGAAGAACAATTTTTTAATAGAGTATATTTGTCTTTTTTTTTTTAAGTCTGTTTCTATTTAACCCATAGTTGGGGCCCTAACAGGTACTACCACTCCAAGTCAGAGTGGACCTGGGAGCAAAGGCAATTAAAAGGTGGCTCCACACTCCCCAAAACCCGCAAGCTGGGGCCTCACCATCGGATATAGTTTAAGGTCATATCAAAGACCCACTATTTTGTTATTGAATACTAACAGGTCGTCTGACGTTGTCCGGTCGTAAAATACGCATAAATATTACATTTAAATTCATAAAACACTGAGAGATATGCATGCGAGTATGATGTTTTTTTCTAAACAGAACACTTCTTGTAAGTAAAAAAAATTATTCGAGCTGAAAGTGAAACCAAAAGCTAAAGATAGTGAGTCAAGTACGATAGCCATTAGGCCAGCTTGACACGGTCTTTAAAAAGAGTTGTCAAACTTACTTATTCTTAATATAAGGACTTTGCCCTGTGAACGATTCACACGTGAGCATTCGTGAAACAGCAAGCATTAAAAAAATCCAATGCCCCTCATGTACCAGTTTTGCGATATTGATTCTTTAACATCCTTTTTTCCAGATGAAAACCTCTTAAAATGTTTTCCACCTGTCTGATTACCCTATATACCAACTTTTATGTCTGTAGATCAAGGATACGTTGAGTGTATAGGTTGAAAAGTGTCCTCATACATACATTTTCACTTTTATAGATATAATAGATTTATTCAACCATGCTAACATGCTAACAAGTGAAAATCACGAAATAAAGATGAAAAATAGAAATTTACATAAACAATGTATTCGGTGCGATTCTCAAGTGAAACTTTTATTGCTATATAATTTATATGATGCGAGATTAATTCATCGTCACCCAAAAAAATTGATGACTTATATTAATATGAGATGCCTTAAATAAGGTTACCTAGGAATAGAACTTTGGCTGTTATATGAACCATATTAGGGCTTTACGGACAAATTATCTTTAATTGACCTTCCACAACTAAGTATTTTCATTTACTAGCCAAATACGAGGTGCCTTAAATAAGTTTCCAGGAATTTAAATTTGTCATGGATTCTTAAAAATTCAGTATCCTAATGCTATATATCTTATGAGATGACTGACCAATTTTTATGATGATTTCAAACGAACAGTTACAGCAGGAAGTTAAATAATACCTGATTGTCACAGCTGGTGAATTTAAAAAATACAATCTAGACGTGAGGACACTTTAGAAGAACGATATGCAATAAAATTATGTTTCAAACTTGCAATAAATGCCACAGAAACATATGGAATGCTTCAGACTGCGTTTGAATCGAGCATCAGTTTTTGAGTGGATTAAGAGATTCAAGGAAGGTAGAGTGTGAGGAATGATGAGGGGTGTGGGAGGAGTAAGTAAGTCAGAACACCAAAGTTGATTGGCCAAATAAAGAATATTCTGGATAAGGACCGTCGTGTGTCTACAGAGACAATATTTGCACAATTTTATGACAGTGCGGGAACACACAAAAAGATACAAGATGAGAACAAAAGTCCAAATATTCCAAGTAATACGAATTATAAATCCTCATCTCAAAATTTAGAAACATAAATAAGTAAAAACAATTCAATTTTGAGCGTAAATTCATAAAATCTCGCTTAAAATATTATTTTTGTTAATTTTTTTTTTTATAAATTTTTCAGTCAAATGAATTTTACTTATTACGATTTTTTCTCAATTTTTCTCCAATTATTTTTATTAATATCAAATATCTTAATCTAGTTTTATTTACGTAGGTTCTGTATTTTAAATTCAAAGTAAAAAAGAGAGATATTAGAAAACAAATTCATTTTTTAAAAAAAAACGTAAATAAAACGAATATAAAGGTATTTTTACTAATTATTACTTAAATTGATATCATTACATTTTTATATTTTTTGATGTGTTTATTTCATTGATGTGGATTTTCCTCCGTTGAAACAACGAAGGTCATCTGATCATCCGGGAGATGTGATGGATGACACGCGCTGAATTTTGAAGCAAGTGTTGCGTAATCACTAACTATTCCTCTCCTACTTGATCCCAGTGGTAATGAGAAATCCAGGATGACTGAAAACAGTGCCGAGATAAGCGGAAAGTGTACAACACCCATTTAAGTACTGACGCTGCTTAACTTCGGTGATTTGACGGGAACCAATGTGTCAACGTGGTTATCCTGTGTTCATTAATAAAGTGATATCATATGATTTTTTTTCAACTTTTAGGTCAAATGCTGTTTCGGTTTTTTCAGACGATATACGATAGGTGGACGATAGTGACTGAATAAAGTCGAGCTAAATTTTAATGGCGCCATTTGCTCTTTCGAAGATGTTACAACTGTTAATACTTAGGACAATCTTCCAACTGCTTCTATATTGATTTTTATAACAATATTGATTTATTCCAATTGATTTTTATAATGGACAAATAAGCTAACAACAATGATAATCGATTCAACATGAAATTTCAGCTTTATTTCTGTGCGATTTTTTTTTTTTTTCACTATTATCAATTTCATTCTTTTAATTGCGCAACATAACCATCTGGGTACAATAAATTCGAAAATTAATTGATGTACCCAAATGGTTGTGGAGATGTTGGGAATCGGGCAAAGGTTAGGGTAGGGTTGGGACGTAAAATAAATATCAATGTATAGTTATGTTGAGTGCTTTTATACGATTTCATAGACTTTACATATTACGTTTTATTTGTTTTTTGTTTTTTGGGGTTTTTTTTCTTGTTTTAAGAGACCAAATGTAAGCTTAACTCTCGGTTCTTACATTAAAATAAACTCAATTATGAAAA
This sequence comes from Euprymna scolopes, assembly GCF_053919585.1. NCBI lineage: Eukaryota > Metazoa > Mollusca > Cephalopoda > Sepiida > Sepiolidae > Euprymna > Euprymna scolopes. Next base: position 176,686,221 of record NC_136486.1, on the reverse strand, counting down.
AAAAACTTAAAGGTTTATTAGAAACTAGCAGGACCCGTTGTCCGCGTTATCCGGTCGAAGCAACTCCCCCCCCCCCACCTCGTAAAAAATTAAACTACAGTTGTTGCTTGTGGCCAACACCCAACGTCCTAATGTTAAAAGCGGCTTTCGGAATAAATACTCTAACCTCCTCATGTTAAGAACGACTTTTGGAATGGACACCCCCTGACATCGCCATGGTAAAAACGGCTTTCGAAATAGGCATCATGTTTGCCCCAAATTTAACCTTGATATCTGTCGTCATAATATTCATTTGCTAAGACTATAAACGTAAAAAAAATGGGGAGCAGTGTGGGTCGGAGAGAAGTAGATTTGTTTATCGCGCGTGCGTACAAATCTGGTGGCCACTAAAGTATAAAGCATAATGCATGTCTTTATATCTTGAAAACTACTTGTCTCCGCTAAAGTTAAAATAGATTGCCTTATTCAGCATAGTAGACAGACAGTCATTTTAAAGAAAATTGTGGAGGTGGAGCTAAGGTAAAAATTTACCTAAAAAAAAACAACAAAAAAAACAAAGTTAATGTTTGAGCAATAATGTTTCCGTAGCCAATGTAATTTAGGATGAATGTGTAGTTTAGCGCCGTAAATTATTTGATAGACATAAAAATTATAAAAACTAATTATTTTTATATAAAGACACATTATTAGACCCAAAAGCAGAAAAAGATTTCATCTTTATTATTTTTTCATTATTAGACTAAAAGTATGTTATTCGAAGCCGCCATATTGCTTTTAAAAGGTTTAACAAATTTGGCTTTTTTATGTTCTTTCATGGAACAATGTTTTACTTATTAGCGTAAAAAAGGCCAAGAATGTTTCATGCATGGGCGAATGGTAGTTTTGTAGATTATGAAGTAGATTACGTTCTAGGAAAAGAAGCGTTTTGAAATAGTTATTGTTGTGGTCAGGTTTAAGGGGTCACAATTATAAGGTGAAAGAGTCCTGGGGTTCACTGCGAGCGGTTAAACTACGAGTGTATTCTCTGCTTGAAGGTAGAATGGTTTGGCATTATATAAGGTAAACTAATCTATATTTTCCATAGAAATAGGGGTGTACACTACACCAGAACACACACCCTCCGAAGATTTAGTTTGCCGAAATATCCCTATAGTTTTCTTTCTCAGGTTGACCTCCAAGGGGTTCGTCAGTTTCCTTTTCCTGCCAAAACGATGTATTTCGGTACGTATTTGAGAGAGTTCCAGGTCAAACGTGCCATACAGTAGGTCCAACATCTCTTCTTCTAAGGGAGTTTCACTTGACTCGTTCGGGGTGCGTGTGTATATCTGGTTAAAGTGATTTTTATGCGTGACATGTGTTCCTTCCACCATGTGGACCATATGTTCTTGATCGTTCCGTGTTCCCAGAAAGTCTTATTATACTTGTGCATCTGGAAGAATATTTTTCTCCCGTCATGTATTTCTTTGTGGAAACAGTTGTCTTTGCGGGGTTTTCCTGTTTTAGCAATAATTTGTCAGAGAATAGTCGTATTTTTCTAACGAAGATCACTTCTGCTGGAGACATTTGGGATGGTGTATGAGTACTCATGAAGAAATTGTTGCGAAGCTTTTTCCGGTGGAGTGAATTTTGCCTTTTCAATTCCCTCTTCAAGATGTCCACGAACCTTTCAGCCTGTTTGTTTGACCTGGAGTGATGTGATCCACTTGGAAGTCATCCGTGGAGGGAGAAAAAGCTGGAAAGCTATTGCGATGAATGTGGAATAAGTTAAATTGGAATTATCACATAATGGATACAAGAGGCATAGAATAAGATTATGGGAGTTCCATGATACGTTGGAGTGGTGAAGTCACGCTTTTTCGAGCTCAGAGAAAGCAAAATTTTAAAATCAGATTATCTGTGGAAGCCGTGCGAAAGAGACATTGCTAATAATGGGAGTTGTCTGTGAAAGCGGGTGCGAGAGACACCGCCGATAATATTGTAGGAGGAGAACTTTGATAATCACAAAGTGTGAACTCTTACTTATAACTCTGTTCGCACGTAATGTAAATATATAAGATAAGTTAAATACTTAATTAGCTAAGAGAACGTTAATCTCCCTCCTGTGTAAGTCAATCATCCCCCAAAATAAAACCGTTAAGAAACTTTTAGCGAACGTCTCCTTGTGTCTTTTCTGCGTTAAAAGAGGTTGTATTCGTCAGCTAAATGCAATGAATACAAGGGAAAATGATGACAAAAAAGAAACGCTGGCCTCTGACAAGACACAATAAATAACTCACGTATACATATTATAAACTTTTATTTGTTTTATCGAAAGCGTTACACATTAACAAGCAAATTATTACACAAGCTTCGCCCGATGCTTGTTTATAGTGTAACGTCACAAAGACATAATTGAAAATTGAAAAGAATAACAAGACAAGTGTTATTCTTTAAATATATCATTATTTTTATGTAAATCATGGAATTAAACCATATTTTTAAAATTCGGGTCTCTTTGTTTTCTACGTGAAGTTTTAGAAAAAACTTGAATCTATTGTCAAACGCCGTGTAAATTCATCGTCATCGCGTTTGAATAATTCTCTCTCTCTCTCTCTCTCTCTCTCTCTCTCTCCATATATATATATATATATATATATATATATATAGTCATCCACATACAGTACTGTTTCGCTGTTTCACAGCTCATCAGTGCGGCTAGACAGGCAACTACCACAAACAAGGATAACTAATGATTTTAACAGGTTTTTAAGAGTATTCAATAAGACAAGAGCGCAAGATATATTTTTATTAATATAAACAAATTTACATGGTCGCGACACTGGACATGCTAATGTTTCGGACAAATGGTCGGTTAAAACCAGAACTCTTTGTCGAGCGACTTAATAAATGGTTGTTTTCGACAATGGAAACCAGTCGTCAAAGCCATATATATATATATATATATATATATATATATATATATATATATATATATAGATATATAGATATATAGATATATATATAAATTGATAAATATATATAAATTGATAAATATAGATAGAGATATATTTTTATTTCTCTGAGTTTGTGTTCTCTCTTTGATAATTATTTTTCCTTGGTAGCCCTTAATAATTCCTAAATCTCCGTATATATATATATATCGTATAGCTATCTATTTATCTATCCTATATCTATCGTATCTTCTCTTCCTTTTTCTACTGCACGTGACTCCAGTATCGATACCGACCGATGCAACGTATTCTTCCCCTCCGCTTACCGCACCCCAAGTCTGGGATGAAAATCCATATCCTGACAGATGCAAGATAAATTGGTACGAGGCGTGGAAAAACCAAGACCGTTGAAGCAAAACCAATATTTGTCGAAACGCAAAGACAGTCGTGGGAAAACGAATAGCACGGTATGGGAATGCGTAACGGTTAAGATAGAAATGAGAAGAACAATAAACGTAGACACAGCTTTGATAAGACTTAAACGCCATCTGATAGTAAAGACATAAACGTAAAAAACAAAATCTCAAGTTAACATGATAAATGTACATATATATATATATATATATATATATATATATATATATATATATATATATATATATATATATATCCTCGAAACAGTGTTTCATGGTAAGCAACTGATGATCCCTTAAAAAATAAATTATTAGTATTATAGTAAATTCGAGAACGAGTTGATGCAGTGATTGCAGGTGATTAAATGACTTACTGACTAGATGGTTTTCTAACGAATGATAAAAAATATATATTTTTTTAATAGTTTTAAAGGTTAAAAACTTCAAAGACTAGTAGTCTGACGAATTCTCACAACAATAAAACGCGATAGTTTCTGTGTAGTCTGATTACCATATATATTTTCCTAATTTACTACCTAGTTCTCTTTACGTATTGAGCACTGGTGAAGTAAATAATGAAAATAAATACATAAACTTCCATGTAAATATACGAAATATTTACATATCTACATAATTATATAACTCAAATGACCTTTTAACGAGTGATGTAACCCACTTTCCGGTTTACAACATCCGGTTGCGCATGCGCGCATAAACATTAACCCATAACAACGTAAAAAGTAAACACAAATCGCTTCTTTTGCAGATTTTGACCTGCGCACTGAAATATTAATGTTATTATTTCAGAATTATTATTTAAAATGGGAAGAGTGGGGGTGTTTTGCAACTATTCTTTATCACAACTATACTGTCACTATTTTCTTAAAACTAAACTACTTCAACCCGTTGACAAACATAAGAACAATTGTAGTAAAGCCAAGACTACTACTACTACTACTATTACTATTACTACTCTCTATCCGTCCCTTTTCCTTCCTTCCTTCCTTCTTTCTGTTTTTTATTTTTTGTTTTCATTTCTAGATACAAAATAGTTGTGTCAGAACGGTGAATTTGTTGACGCATTTACTAATCGGTTTCAATATTAGTTTTATTTTATTTTATTTATTTAGGTTTTATTTTTTTGTTTCAGGTTTTATTAATTACTATTTTTTCTTTTTTTAGATTTTAAGTTTCTATAACTTGGTTGAAGGATTCCAATATGGGTTTTTTCTTCTTATATTTCTCATCGGAAGGTTCATGTGCGTTTTTGCTGCTAAATGACTTTCGTCGGCGTTCGATTCGTAGGAAAATCATGTTTAATTTTCGATTTTTGAGCGATTATTCGGAAAAATAGGTAACTTTACACGAATAGGGAGGATTTTTTTGTTCATGTTTAGGTGATCCGTCCGTGATTTTTCATTTTAATATATTTTCATAGAAATGTTTCTGTTATGTCAAAAAACAACTATTTTCTTTACGTCACAAGTGTCACGCTCATACATGAATTCTATAGCTATTATAACATACTGACCCGACGAGTCACGGGTAGTCTAGTATACATATATGAAAATATATATACATAAATATGTATATATATGCATATATATATATATATATATATATATATATATATATATATATATATATATATATATATATATATATATATATAAGGAATGAAAAAATACCAGCGGTGGTTGACGTTATGTTTTAAGAAAAATAGAAAAACCGAATGAAATTATTAAAAAGTCAACGTTTCGTCCTTATTTCAGAGGGCATCTTCAGGATAATTGAAATAATAAAAATGTAAGAAAAGAAAAAGTCATAGATCGTGCGAAAAAGACAGTTCTTGAATCCTACCCATGTCGGGAAGGACAAACATATATGTGCGTATGGGAAGGTTGGGTTGTTCGATGTCTATATATACACTTTTAAAAATGCGTTAAAATAAATATGTACATTTTTTTTTTCTGTAAACTTATTCATTTTGTTGAAATATTTAAGGAAAAACGGTTAGCCAGGATCTGTTTTGATATTTTGTTCTTTGATTATTATTTTCCCAATGCTAGGGGTTAAATGGTAGAAGCCTTTTCTTTGCGTAATAGTATTAGTATTCAATATTAGTGCTGATTCTAAAAGTCTTCTTTTAGCTCTATCTATCACGTATTTAATAATTTTCGCTTGATCTAAATTAAATGAGTGATCGTGTTCTGCACAATGGCAAAAGAGTGCATTTAGGGCGTTACCATTCCTTATATCTCTTCTGTGCTCGTTAAGTCTTAATTTCAATTTTCGCTGTGTTTCACCTATGTACGCTTGTTGACAGTTGTTACATGGGATGGAATATATACCGGCATCGGATGTGAGGGTTTTGGGAGAGTGCTTGGTAGTTTTTAATGTCTGTTTTATGGTTGAGGAAGTTGTTACCATGTATCTCTAGCTATTGGTGGTTGAGAAGGTGTCTTGTAATTATTAAAGGAAAACAAGCTTAGTCTTGGCAGCATTGAATGTGACCATTTTTGTCCCCATTTCACTACGGATTAGAGGACTTCCTCTAGTGTTTTGTTGTTTATAATGTTTATTTTATAGTTTGTGATATGGTTTGTATTATTGGGATTTATAGTTTATTTAAAAGCATATCTGAGAAACTTGACCACGTCCTATCAGCTTATCCTTCAGCTAACATTCACATATGTAGACACTTCAATGTTCACAATGTGAAATGGTTGACCCACTCAAACAAGACCGATGATGAGGGGGTTCTGCCATGATTTCACCATTGCTTATGACCTCACTCAGATTGTTCACGAACCCACCCGTGTGCCGGACACTGACGGCCAGTATGCGAGTCTCCTAGACTTTTTTCTCACAACTTCTCCTGAACTATGTTCAGTTTCCGTTCTGTCTCCTCTTGGATCTTCCAACCACTCTGTTGTATAAATGAAGATAAAAACAAAATGTAATAAGTCCTCAGACGTACCTCTCCATCGTACAGTATATCGATACACTATGGCTGACTGGGATAGCTTCCGTACATTTATATCGGATTTACCTCTGCGTTCCATATTTAAAAAGGATGTGTCCTCTATAGTATCAGACCTGACAGAATGGTTAGTTGTAGGTATAGACCGTTTCATACCCTCGAAAAAGTTCCAGCAAAAAACCTAACAGCCAGCCATGGTTCTCTCCAGAATGTGCTGCTGCCATTCCGCACAGAAATAATTTTTCCATTGTTTCCAACGTAATAGATGTATGGAGACTAAAGCCAATTTCAGGACTGCCAGCAGCCATTGAGGGAATGTAATAAAGAACGCAAGAGAGTTGTATGCTCAGTCCGTCAAGTCCAAAGTAGCTGAGCAGCGGCTTGGTTCCCACCAGTTTTGGCAAATAGCAAACAGAATCCTGAACAGAATCGTGTGCTCTATCCCAACTATCACCAATGGACTTTGGGTAATCTCGTCGGTATCAGACAAAGCCAAACTCTTTGCTAAGAACTTTGCAGCTAATTCTACCCTTTGCAACCAAGGCCACCAACCCCCAGTATATCCTCTTGTATCAGAAAAAACGCTATGTGATACAAATATCTGTACGTGATGTTGCCAAGCTAATCAAAAACCCTGATTCCAGTAAAGCAACCGGCCCTGACGGTATTCCAATTACGTCACTGATGAGATGCAGTACATCGAAACCCACTTTGGTTCTGGCGTTGTCCGTTGTCGATGCAATTACTCGATTCTATCTAATTCTGGGTTCTAGCTTTATCGTGAAAAGTGTATGTGAACTGGTATTTATATATATATATATATATATATATATATATATATATATATATATATATATATATATATATATATATATATATATATATACTTCAGGTTTGAGGTGTTCAAAGGTCGGTACTAATGAAGATAACGAGGTTGTTAAATAGTGCTCAATAAAAAGAGCAAAATAGTTTTATTATTATTATTTGAGGGTAAACAGTTACATATGGTCACTACAAATAACCATCTGTTTCAGTCAAAAGGACTTCCTCAGGCGAGTGAGAACCTATCGACGCCAAAAAGAACCTCTCGACGTTTTTTTCTTTTTGGCGTCGAGTGGTTATCTCAAATAATAATTATATATATATATATATATATATATATATATATATATATATATATATATATATATATATATATATATATAAACAGTGAGTTGAGTTTATATTTTTATAAGACAATCCCAGCCAATTAAAATAGCTCAATATACAAAATAGAGCAAAATAAATATCTTGTATTTTTTGTTTCAAACAATAATTTTTTGTCTAAAAATTCCATATTTTTACTTCACAGAATTTAACTATAAATCCTACAATATATATATTATTTAATCGCATAAATATAAAATAGATATAATTTATGCGTAAATTTTAAGTATTTACTTGAATAGTGCTTGATACATATGTAGAGCTAGGTAGAAAGTTATATATGTCATTTAAGCTACACAGAATATACCGCGTTTCATTCTCATGAAAATTCACCAGGCTTATGCTAATCACCTGTGTTTTTCTTTATTATTGAAGACAGAAGAATATTTTGTGTAATTATTAAATTTTTTGTTTTTGTTTTTTTTATTTTGTTTTTCACACCAATGCAGCAACACTTCATGGGGCGTGAGATTTTTAAAGGAAGTCATAGTTACAAATGTGAACGTAAATTTGAGGAGTGGCCTGAAACGCAAATATGACTAAGGGGGTTGGGGTAGATGCAAAAAAAGAAAAACGAAAGTGAAAAATCAAAGGTCAGAGGTTATAAGACTTGCAAGGGTTGATGGTGATTTAAGCGGACGTGCGCATTTCAATGTTATCATTTCGAACCTGTGGAATACGGGGAAATGATTTTCACAAAAGAAAGTTTTAAATCAAAATTAACGACTTTCAAATCGAATTCGTTTGTTCTCGTAAGTCATCGACAATTCTAAAATACATAAAGAAATGGATCAAAGTAATTCGTTTCTCTTTCTATATTCAACCCCCCCCTCCCCGCCGCCAAAAAAAATATTTTCTTTATTACCTTGGTGACAGAATGGTTTGGTGAGTCACTGTTTCAAGCCTTACAATTATAGTTTGAAGACGACGACAGAAAATGTCTCTAGGTTCTCTCTGTTGCTTTCACTATGATAGAGATACACACAAATATATAGACATATGTGAGTGTGTGTGTGTGTTTGTGCGTGTGTGTTTGTGTGTGTGTTTGTGCGTGTGTGTTTGTGTGTGTGTGTTTGTGAGTGAGCGTGTTTGCTTGTGAGTGAGCGTATTTGCTTGTGAGTGAGCGTGTGTGTGTGTGTGTGTGTGTGTGTGTGTGTGTGTGTGTGTGTGTGTGTGTGTGTGTGTGTGTGTGTGTGTACAGACTCTATATTTGACATAAGGAGTATTGAAATTTGGAAAAATCTTTTTAATCGGTTTTCGGCCAGATATTTGCCTGTCGAGGGATTTTGAAACTATATTAAACTCCTCCGCCAATTTTGTGTATAAACACTTGAAATTTTAGATGCAGCTTACTTGGACATAGATCAATCTTTTAATTTGATTTGAGCCCAAAACAATAAATGGTAAGGAGTCAAAATTGGGGTCAAAGTTTAAAAAAAAATGTCTTCTGCTTATTTTTTATCTAAACATTTTAAATTTTACATAAAGTTTATTCAGCCATAGGGCAAGCCTTTTAATCTGTTTTTGACCGATAATTTGGCTTCCAAAGAGTCAAAGTTCAAAAGATTTTACCTGCGCTGTATCTAGCAAACTATTAAGCCAATTTTAGGTCTAAACATTTCAAATTTTTCGTAATGGGTATTCAGATATGCAGCAAGCGTTTTAATCATTTTGGGGTGTAAATTTAGTTGCCAAGAGGTCAAAGCCAAAAGAGTTGACATTTGCAGACTTTACTGAACTCCTCCGTCAATTTTGGGTCTAAACATTTTACATTTTAGATGTAGGTTGCTTGGATATGCGTCAAACTATTTAATACATATACATATCCACATAAAGTTATGAACAGTACATAGGACCCGAGCAAAGCCGGGCTAAACGGCTAGTATATATATATATATATATATATATATATATATATATATATATATATATATATATATAGTAAGTTATGAAAAATATATGGAAATTAAGCTAAACAGACGCTTCTGCGTTCCATCACGGAATTGTCATGTCAAAATGTATGGAATTTGTTTTGGCATGTGTTTTAATTATGCATTTCGTGTTTAGTTTAGCGATCTAACCAATCAGATTCATTTTTATTCCCTACTACATGTTAATTTTTCCACTATCCAATGGCAGAGCTTCTCTGGGACAAATGTTCTGCAGACTTTTATTTCCTTTTCTTTTGTCCTCTTTTGTATAGGGGTGACCCATCATTTTTGTGAATGTGTCAGATTAACAGGTGATATTATTTCAACGTGTATGTACTTGGAGTACATTTCCTTTCTATATTAGATGTATTAGTTATAGGTTTACTTAATTATTTTATTTTTCTTGTGTAGTGTTATCCTAAATGAGGCTTTATTCTGTGTACAAAGTAGTTTGCTATTTCACATCTACTGTTTAATAGTTTCTGGAGGTCTTTAAAATTTCTAATTTTTAATTTCTCATATAATAATATATGAATAATAATATAATACTTATATATTTTAAATAATCTATGATAATATATGAATATTAATTGTTATATGAATATGAATATTAATATAATGATGTAATAATATAATACATATATTTACTAATCTATATTAACTTATAAATGATAATATAATATAATTATATAATACTTGCATATGCTAACTATTCTATAGTAATATATGAATATGAATATAATATAATATTGTAATACTAACTTATGTTAAGTAATCTATAATATGTAATATCAATATTTATGTAATATAATGATACTATATATGTATATGTTATATTATGAGCCTTTTGTCTAGAATTCAAATACACAACAACACATTTCGTATAAGCAACAGTCCGTTTTTATTCCTCGTTGTTCCTCTTTTATGGTGGAGAGAAAGAAGAGTGCAGGAGAGACATAGAGAAGTATATCGTTGCGTCCGCTTGATTGACAATCAAATCCCAATCTGCCAATCTTTTTTGCGTCACTTTTTTGTCAACTTTTAAAAACATCAACATAACCAGATATCTTTAATTGCTACATTCCTTCTCAAACAATAAAAAATTTTGTTTACATTCGTTAGAAATATTGAAACAATTCTGATTTAGCTGTCATGTTCCCCACATTCCATCCGCAGACGCGTGCCACACTTTTATCCATATAAATACATATATGTATATACACATATACTCATATATATACTAGCATGTCAACCTGGCTTAGACCGGGCCCTTTGTGTAACATATATAATATATACTACGTATAATAATATATGTTAACTAATGTATAATAGTATATGAATAATAATATAATAATATAATATTTACATATGGAAATTAATATATGAATATGAATTTTATATAATAATATAATAGTTACGTATTTTGACTAATTAATAATAATATATCAATAATAATATAATATAAATATATAGTACTGAAATATGCCATCGAATCTATAATATATGAATACAAATATAATGTTATAATGTAATACTAATATATATTAACTAATCTATAATAATATATGAATAATAAAATAAAAAATAAAATAATATAATAATGTAATACTTAAATATGTTAAATAATATATTTTCTTTATTTATTTTTTTTAATCGTTTTGTTTCCAGTTCGTAGAAAACACGTCAGCCATTTTAATTAATTTGTTGAATTCTTTTTTTTCTTGCTTTAAATTAGTTCGTAATACCCCATGTCTTATTAAAACAATAATAACTTTTTAAGTTTCATACAGATAGATAGATAGATAGATAGATAGATAGATAGCGAATGCACGACAAAGAAAGACAAAGAGAGAACTTGTTTCGCACATTATTGAGTTTCATTGCGATATGAAATTTAACCATAACTTTTTTTTATTTTAAACTGACTATTTTTATACTCTTAAACTATAAAATACAAGTTCTTTTGAAGAGATAGATAGATAGATAGATAGATAGATACATACATACATACATACATACATACATACATACATACACACATCGTGATAGAGCAAAATGGAAAGAGAGTAAAATGAAGAAAATTCTTAGAAATAAACTGATACATAATTAAGCAAGGTAATTTTCTAACAAACAGATCCAGAGAGAAGGAGAGTAGGAGAAATTTTAAAATCAAAGCAATATATTTTTTAATTAATACAATCATTTAAATTTTTTTTCTGTTTTTTTTCTGATTGTTTTGTTTTTGTTTTTGTTTTTTTGTTTGTTTTGTTTGTTTTTTTTTACTAGTATTGACCTTAGGATGAATGTGCCTCTTTGGAAACAGAAAAATAGACGTCCGGTATTGTTGACGCAAGTTTTAAAACTAAAGTTTGGTTTGGAGATGCGATATGTTTTTGGCGATTTCGTGTTAATAAAAGAAGCTGGTCACACCTTAAGGAATACAATTTTTGTATTTTTTACAGAAATTTGAAAATCAAACCAATGCAATGTTTTAAATGTTGATGTTATCAGCAAATATAATCTTCATTTACTCTTAGAAGGGATGATCGTCACGGGAAAACAGATAAATATGTACCCGGTGTTTCTGATGTGAGTTTTGTAAATTCTGATTTGGATGAGTGGCACGTGCTTGGCGCTTCTTAATAAAAGAAGCTAGTGGGTGTATGTGATTATGATTTTAGCAGGATATATTTACTTTATCTACTTCCTGTTGCATATTTTTTAACCGGACATTGGCAATTTGAACTCTTTTAACTTTTTCAATGCATGTTTTTCTTAATGCTGGTGTTTTTCTCGTCAACAGGTTGGAGGATAACTACTGCATTTGCGATGGAGTTTGCCTGCCGCGATGTATTCTTTACGCTCACTACTTGGATTTTTGCCGCCAAGAAACTCTTGAACCTGCGTGCGCTGCTACATTCGGTAAAGTGAGTAAAGCAAGTTTTATTTTCTTCAAAGACGAAAGAAAAAGATATTTCAAACATAAGCTGGACAAAAAAAAAACGCCGTGTACGCCTTGGTCTAGTCATTTAACTAGTAATGAAGTCTGGTTCCTTTATTATGATTACTCCACAGACATAAAGTTCCGTCCTAGCAAATGTAGCATCACCAAACTGGCTTATACGGACTCCCTCAACATTTTGATCAGCATACCGAAACCCAGCATCAGTGTGCCTATGATCAGAACATGAACTTGCGTCTTTTATTGCCAATGTGATAGTCCTTAGACCCTCGCTACGAAGGACTTCACCGTCGACTGTAAAGACTTCCGATGCTAGCTGACTCCAAGTGTAACGCATTGATTCAGTCACGAGGATTCGAAAGGATTCAGCATCCAACAGCGCTATGCGCTTCTTGTCATTAACAAGAACTTTTATCACGATGTACGCCACCTTTAATTTGAATTGGGAGAAAGTGACGCTGACATCTCGGCCTCTGTTATAGCTACCACTGTCGCGCTGCATGCAGTTTCTTGCCAGATGTTTCGGGCTCCCACCTTTGAAGCAGTTGACGTAGCCATTCCCACTACCCCGCCAGGTGTTGGTGCATATGAGTCCCATCTAAGTAGCACTGCAGCATTAAGATACTCATTCCTGTTGTTAACACAAATGAGTCTGTTCTGTAGGCTTTTACAAGGGAGAAATTTGATTTCCTCAATATCATTCCGTTGTTCTTCTGTTGCCGATTATATGTTTCCCGAGTCTTTTAATCGTAGTGTCAGAACTCGCTTCAGTATGGTTATTTCGCATAGCTGACAAGTCAGCACTAGATCCCCCAACCATTCCATTATTGACGTGTCCCTTGCTGCACCACTGAATTCGGGGATTAATAGAATATCGAATTGTATCAACGGCATAATTCTAACATAACAATAAATAAGTTTATGAAAAAAAAAGGAATTTAAATGAAGAGAAATATTTATTCGAATTCCTGTTTTCCTACGACAAAATTTAACTGTAATTTCCCCCGTCCTTTGTCTCTTGAATCTGTTGAAAAATCGTCCTGCTTCATACTCGTTCTTTTCGTAACAGCTTCTCTCACCTTATACAAAATAATAGCATATATATTACTGAGACTTCTACGAACCAGGATCTTTTCTTTCTCTATACTTCCCTCATTCCGTCACTCGACAGGAAAGAGAGAGGCCCACCCGTATGTGTAACTCACTTACGTTATTACTTCAATCGCGTAATCAATTTCCCTAAATGCTGTTTTTCAATTCTGCTACAATCCTGAAGCCAAAATATGAATTGAATCGGGTGGAAATTTGCTTCATTCTAGATTTATTTTAGTATTTTTAAATAGAACGTAAACAAACGAGATGAAAGAAACAAAAGGTAGTAACATCGGAATAGAACCGAAACGAAGAAAAAGTTAACAAATTTTATCCGAATTTAAGTTTTTTTTGTGCTTTCCAAGCATAAATAAACACGAATGCGTTTGTTTTTGAATTTTTTTTTTAAGAGTAGAAACACACCAGTTAAAAATCAAGAGCCACCTACATTTTCTTTATTTCATGGTTTATTCTTACTTTTCTATTTCTTAAATGCCTAGTTTTTGACATTGTTCGGTTCCATTTTGTACGCTTTATTAGAATAAAATAATCGACAACACAACGTTTAGTCTGTTGGATAACAGGAGAGTTTTAGAATCTATATATAAACAGCAACGTTAAAATGTTTTTGACAGCAGCGTTCATATAATCTGGTTTCATTAACAAAACTAAGGATCCAGTTTGTAACTCGTCTTTCCAATTCTAAGCTTCGTTTTAGTTTATATTCACTGCATACCTCTTTTCTTTTAGCCTTTTGCGACATCCGGTCAAAATCTTGAACGCATTTACCTTAGGGACTGTTCTGTTGATCCAATTACTAAAATTTTAAAAACTCGTATTGATCGGGATTGTTTGTTACTTCGATTTATATTCTTGTTTATGTAGGCATGTGTTTGGTCCATGTTATTTAAGAGTAAATCGAAAACTGAAGAAACACATCTACTGTGTTACATTAAATAATGTCTTAATGGAAATCCCAAGTGGAAGCTGCGATAGTTCTTTATTAAAGGCATGTTAAAAATAATTATCGACAATTTTTCAATTACGATTTTCAAATATTTCGTTAATTAATTGTTTGTGTTCGTAAAATCAATTATCGTCTTTTTAAATGCACACATATAATCATTCTCATCGATATAATCATTCTCATCGATTTCACATTTTATTTGAATATCGAGAGAAATAAAACAAATTCAGTTATGACATGTTTACAATATCGGGTAATTTTACGAGTTGTCCTCTGAATAAACAACATTTAATCCATTTTCTAATAGAGTTCCATCATTCAGCTGGAAATTATTACTACTCTAAACCCTCGAGTAGTTTTGGGCATTTATTGTAACATAGCGAATGTTTTGTTAACGACATATCAGTCTTATTACATTTACATATGCAACATGAAGTTTTCTAACTGCCGAACATCATGATCCTATGCATATTGAAAACATTATGATAGGTCTTTACATATCCGCATAACAAAAACGTTTGGATATATGTAACGTCTCGTTTGTATTGGCGGTGTGTATGCGCAGGGGGGACTATTCTACATAAAGAAGAAACATCATACGTTTTTCCACCATATTATGTCTTCATCTTAACAAAACTTTTGTTCTTCATTCACTTTATTTATTCTGTTAATATACTTTGTTACTTTCATAATATGATCATCAGCTCATTTGTTCCGTTACTCACGCCTCTACCCGTGATATCTGACGTTGTCCGGCCATAATATCTAACATTCTTTTATCACCATTTTTAGAAAATGGTTGAACATTTTTCGAGAATGTGTTTTTTCCCTCTGCAAACACTTTCCCACTATTCATGAGTGAACAATACCATGTGTTAGATTATGCCAGGACGACACCGAGTTATATTGCTGATAGTCGATCTAATAGTGTTTACAATTATTATTGATAGTTAAAATGTTAGATAAAGGCATTATTATTATTTGTCAGTATGAATAATTAGTTGTGTTGAGAATGACAATTATATTTTTAGAGTTCTGAATTTGGAAACGGTTAGCAGAACAATAGAACAAAAGAAGCAAGAATTCGACTTTGACGAATTGAATGCTAAAATACTCGAACCAATAGGTTTAAAAATGACGGATAGAAAACGTTATTCAAAGTTACATGTAAAGAAATGTGAGTAGAATTACGTAATAATGGTAAGTCAATGGTCAGTTAGTTGCAGAGTTAGAGACAGAGACAGAGACAGAGAGAGAGATAGAGACAGAGAGCCAGACCGGCGAAGAGAGTTGGAGAGTTGGGGATAGTTCTTATGGTTCTGTACGCAGGGGAAAAGTTGAATCTACAACGCGTGCAATCTTCCAATGGGAAAATATCCGGAATAAAATAGGCAAATACAACCAGGGATTATTGGCAATTACTTAGGATGGATGTTTATTTCACTTTTCGACGGTTCGCCACTCAAGAAGGTAATGTTTTCCTATTTGGTAAGATGAAAAAGTTCAAGAAAGATATTCCGTTATCGTAAAGAGCTGTTTGTTTATAAAATGTTATTTTTCCTGTGTAAAGTGTATGTATATGGTTAATGCATGTATGTAAACAGTTATACACACATCTGCAATGAATATTATAAACCACTAGACGACACAAAGAATTTTATTATATACTTCAAAAAACATCATATATTTACGTTCATTATATACACGTACATATATATAGACTCTGCTAACGTAACATATAGGTGCTTTAGTGGCGTGTACCTCGTAGTCCAACGTAATAAATAGATGATTCACACGCTGCGAAAGGGTCAAAACTTAAAAAACGACCCTGGTGTCTAACTCTGTCCCGTGGGGAGGCATTGTGAATAGGAACTTATTCCTATTAATTGGTGGCCTGCGGGCCAAGATCAAAGTGTAGTATCTGTTTCGGCAGATGCTGCAATGAAAGACCATTGTCCTTGTGGCAGTCTTCTGGTCCATGTAGGGGCAACCCTATATAACATGGCATTCACTATCCAGCTCCCATTTCCCACCTCTCGGGAGCTGGTCCCCTTTTCCCTTCCCCCTCCCCCCTCACTCCACATTAAAAAAACGACCTTATGCCTAATTTGTTCAGTGGAGAAGCATACAAATACAACCTTATTCCTATTAATTTTTTTTTTTTTTTGGGGGGGGGGTCATTACTCATTGATTGTTCCCTTATTTTAATCAGACCGGGTTATTTTCTCAGCCTTATGGCATGTGATATGTGTAAGTTCTATTCTCAAGAACCACTATCGACTGTACTTTTAGACACAATATTTTTATCAATTTTGTCCCTTGCTTGTGGACGTTTCTATTTTGAAAATAAATAAATAATTGTTATAATTCTTTTTCTACCCTTTAAAAATGATTCAAATTTTATTATGTTATGGATGATAACGACTACCAGTTGTCAAAATTTCAGATTTTCATAGTTGTTATTTCTAACAAATATTAGGTTTTGTTGTTCCTTAGTTTTGGAGGCTATTATATATATATATATATATATATATATATATGTGTGTGTGTGTGTGTGTGTGTGTGTGTGTGTGTGTGTGTGTGTGTGTGTGTGTGTGTGTGTGTAAACCTTTTAGTTTTCAGTTTATACAATAATGGCTAAAACTGTACACCAACGCAGGGAAAACGATCTGTAGTTTAAAATAAACCATTGATGCCTACAAAAAGTTAAATACAACCACAGCGATAAGATTGGACAGAAACTTCTCTGTGATATTCTTGAAAATACGTTTACGTTGTCACAAATTGTAAAGAAAAAAAAAGAAAGAAAAAAAACATGCCAAATTAAACTAAAGATGTAAAAATATTCATTCATTATTACTATGTTTGAATTCTTCGGTTTCTAAGTCTCATGAATTATATACAAACGAAGAAACATAATTTTAGCTTATGTTCTGATTTTAATTCTCTCCTTATATATATATATATATATATATATATATATATATATATATATATATATATATATGTGTGTGTGTGTGTGTGTGTGTGTGTGTGTGTGTGTGTGTGTGTGTGTGTGTGTGTGTGTAATCAAAAGGAGGGAGAGAGAAAGAAATTGAAATTATAGTGGCTTTAATAGCACATCTGAAAAATGATGCAACATTAATATTACTCAATTTAGAATCCTATATACAGGGTGACCCAAAAACGGGCCCCAACTCTAATTAGGCCCCGTTTCTTAGCGTTTTGTCCGAATGAAATGAAACTTTGGTCATAATTAGTTTATTATATTCAAAACATCACATCAAAACACTAGGGTCTTTGGCCTTTTTTTCTCCGTTTTACAGCATATGTTCTAGATGGCCTCCATTTAGCTCCGTGCATTTCTTCAGGCGCAGCACAAAGTTGTCTATGACGTTCTTACAGACTGAATTGGTAATGGCTCTCATCTCCACTCTGATAGCTTCCTTTAGTTCCGTGATGTTTCCCTGCGTAGACTCTGTCCTTAAGATACCCCAAAGAAAAAAATCGGGGGGGGGGGGGCTTAGGTCCGGTCTATGGGGTGCCACTCAAAATCAGCCTTGAGACTGATCACTCGGCCTCCGAAGTTCTCTTTCAGTCAATCTCGGGACAGATTTGAGGTGTGAGAACTTGCTCCGTCCTGCTGGAACGAGAACTTGCTCACGAGCGACGGGTAGATTGTCTGGAGCTCACTCTTGAAGGTTTTGAGGACCTCCACATACCGCGCCTTGTTGACTGTCACTGCTGCGCCAGATTCTTCGATGAAGATTGGTCCGGTGCTGCCTCTGGCCGAGATTGCAGCCCACACCGTGCATTTAGGAGAGTGCATGGGCGCTTGGTGGCTACTTCATTGGGTCTGGAGGACCCCCAGAAGTCATTTGTCTTGGAGTTCGCCTTTCCATCAAGATTGAAGTGGGCTTCATCTGAGTTCCAAAGGAGGTTAAGGAAACTTGGTGTCTCCTCGATCTTCTCGAGCATCTTGACTGCCATAGCCCTCCTCTGCTTCTTGTCTGAGGCTGTATAGGTCTGCAGCGTCTGTATTCTCTATGGGTAAGCCCTGATATCGTTCACCAGCACTCTCCTGCAAGTCTCACGGGACATACCGAGGGGCTGACTTCGCTTACGCACAGAGCGTTTCGGACTCTGCTGGAGAGACTCTCTCACTCTTTTGACCAGCTCGGCTGTTCGCTTCTTGGGACATCCCTAGTGGCTTGGACGGTTCTCCCTGGCAGCGTTGAGGTTTTCCACGGTCTCATACTTCTCGAAGAGGTCCCCCCAGTTCTGAATTCTGCTTTTGGATGGAGCCTTTTCACATTCGAACTGACGCATGAAACTGTCCTGGGTTTTCTTAAACGAACTTGTCTTGTAGTAAAATGTAGTGCATTCTTTGTCCCAGCTCCCACTGGGGTCTTGGTGTACTCACGGTCGTGGATTTTGCCATGTTCTGTAAAATAAGGGCAATCAGTGAATAAATAATGAAGATATCACATAAAGTGTAAACGGGGCCCGTTTTGGGGGGGGAAGGGTTACCCTATATATATATATATATATATATATATATATATATATATATATATATATATATATATATACTAGCATGGGTGCCCGGCGTTGCCCGGGTGTTTGGAGGTGTGGGTTGAGCCAAAAATTGGTAGTATGAAGGAAGGCTCGAACCCGTACCGCGGAGGAGGAAAAGAACGGGAAAAAACGTGATGTCTTTGCTGTTACGACTACCGCCAAACCAGAAGTGACGTAGGTTTAAATTAAGGCTAGGCGATCGAAAAGAGGGGATGACTTTCGAAAATATCGGCGAAAAAAAGCGACCCCTCCCTCTAGAAAAGTGCCCTGTTGAGGATGAAGAAATTAATGTAGTTAGCCGATTTTTCGGTGTTTGTCGTCTGAAAGGTCGAGTTTCAAAACAATACTCATCTTGGGAAAATCCGTCGCCTATGTGGAAAGTTTTAACCAGACATGCAAACATACATATATACATTTATATATTTGTAGCTCAAATTTTCGACCCAAACCGATTAAAAAGCTTGCCCTATCTCTGAATACACTTTATGTAAAATTTCAAATGTTTAGACCAGAAATTGTCTGAGTAATTTGGTAGAGACCGCCGAGGTCAAATTCTTTTTTACTTTGACGCATATTATGACCTCTTAACATTTATTGATTTGGGCTCAAATCAATTTATTAAGTTAGATCCATGTCCAAGGAACCTATATCTAAAATTTCAAATGTTTAGACTCAAAATTGGCGGGTGAGTTTGGTAGAGTTCTCAAAGGTCAAATCGTTCAAGCTTTTACCCGTTAACAGAAAAATTTCTGGCCAAAAACAGATTACAAAGATTTTTCCATATGTCAGTACCCTGTATATCAAATTTCGAGTCTGTAGACTAAAAATTGACAGAGTTGTTGCGTAGGGAAATGTACACAGACACATACACAGACGGACAGAAACGTTCACTTTATATATATATATATATATATATATATATATATATATATATATATATATATATATATATATATAAAGCTGAACGTCTGTGTGTGTGTCTGTTCACGAATAGGCTCCTATATGGTTGACTATTATAGAAAACTGATCATATATAATAATAGAAGATGTATCGAGACATAGGAATGGGTATGTTTGATCTGGCATAATGATGATTCATTAAAATTGTGGGGTTTAAAAATAAAAAAAACGTTTACAAGTGTTTTTGATATAGATGTACATAATAATGCTGTGATAAGTATGTTTTAACTTAAATAGGGATGGTATGATAAAATTGTGGGGTCTGCGTTCGCGCCTGGCCTCCATAGACTGGTGATAGGCACAAAATTTAATAAAGACTTTTCATATCTATCTGCGTAAGTATACTTTGATAATTATGTTTCAGTTTGAATAAATATGGTATAATAAAATTATGGAGTGTTCGTTCGCGCCTGACCTCCATAGAATGGAAATATGTCACAAAGTTTAACAATGTTTTTTTTAATATAGATTCACAGAATATTGTGATAAGTGTTTCAATGTGAACAGGTATAGTATAATAAATTATGGGGTTTATCGATTTTATTTTTACTTTCATCATATTTTCCTTTGGTTTTGATACCCCCAAATTCGAAGCTATCTCTTTACAACCCCTCCTTTTCATAACCTATCATACTTTCATAAATCAGAGTCCATTTTCTGTAGGCTGCTTTTGAACCAGTCAACAACAGGTACTTTTGCTAGTATATTAAAACAATAAGAATGGAAAATGAAGTCACAAAACTATATATTGGTATAGAATGGTTCATTTAATCAATAACGATATACAAACATTTAGTCGAGGGATAGAGGGGAGTCTTTATACACACAGACATATATATATATATATATATATATATATATATATATATATATATATATATATATACATATATATATGTGTGTGTGTGTGTTTGTATGTATGTATATATATATATACATATATATACAAATATATATATATACACACATATTACCTTGCAATTGTTTTCAATTTGATACGTAACAACGTTCTTCGTGAAGTTTAACTAAGTTTACTGATGGATATTGCACCACGTGGACTACCGTTTATGCGGTTGCGTTATCGCTTAACTTTCAACCTCTAAAAAACCTTCTATTTTGGATTTCACTACCATTTTCTTTCTTTCTTCTTCATATGTTGATTTCATGTGAAATGTCTTTTTTGATGTATATATTTCTATATTATGTTTTGAAAAAAAGATGACTTCTCTTAGTTTTTGAAGTTTTCAATCAATGTACTAACCAATAAAATTATAGCCAGCCTATAAATGTTATTTTGCTAATTACTTTTCCCCAAATGATAAGAGCCATTCTTTTAAACATCGTGGAATAAGAACATGTTTTTTTTATTTTCAACGTGTATCCTTTGTATCATATAATTAATGTTGTTTTGTTTTTATTTGAGAGTCAGCATTTATCAAGGCCGAAAGGCATCTCGAGAGTGAGAGTTAATGATTTGAAGGAGATAGTGTAGTAATCGTTAATGGTGTAAATTGGATAAAATTTAATTATTTATGGGGACGGCTCAACAAGAACTTGTTTACATTGGATTTGAAGGCTACATGTTGTATTCAACCGGGAAGTAGGCCAGCGGAGCAGTGTTCTAAAGACAGGCAGTTCTAGGAAAAAACTTTTGTTCATGGAATTTGCGTTTAGATTTAGGCACAGATAAAGAGTGAGAGAAATCACATATAATGGTTGTAGTTAGTTGAGTGATTTTTTTAAGTTTAGCAAGGGGGCATAGGTTGGAGTTCAGTCGAACACTTGTCATGAAAATAATGATAGAGCGAAGACAGGCTCACAACGTCTCTTCTGTGGGAAAAGGGTAGCAGGAAAGAGAAAAGGGCAGAAATTCTCATTTAATTTTTCTTATATATATATATATATATATATATATATATATATATATATATATATATATATATATATAAGCAAACAGTTAATAAAACATGTTAAAAAACACTTTGAAAAAGAGTTCAAAACATATTTAATCTGAAAAGGAAACACTTGATAAGTGGATAGTCCTTAATCCGCATAATTGGATTTTACCGTCATTGGATTGTTTACCTTTCACCAGACTATCCATTCACATGTAATCACCTTTTTCTTCACCATATTCCCTCTGCTTCACTTTTTGTTATCAAGTAAGATGTTTGACTTACTTGTAGTTCCATCAAATACTTTTGTATGCAAAATCCGATCCCGCATTTTGCTAATTCCTACCCTCCGATGAGAAAGAAAGTATTTCTTCGAAACTTTGCGGATTAAGGACTATCCACTTATCAAATGTTTCCTTTTCAGATTAAATATGTTTTTAACTCTTTTTTAAAGTGTTTTTAACATGCCTTATTAACTGTTTGCTCTTATTATAAGCTCTATACCCATTTGGTTTTATCGAGCTTTTACATCTGGTTGAGATTACTTTATAAATATAATTCTTTAATATTTATAATATACTTTTGTTTTACCATCTTGGGTCATTTTGGTAAATTTAATTGTAATTTTTATTTTATATATATATATATATATATATATATATATATATATATATATATATATATCCGTAATTTTTATCCATCTTTTGTTAAACTCTATGACATATAATCTACTTTCTCTCGTATCTATTTGTATCTATATATATATGTATAGAAAGAGAGAATAGGAGAGAGAAAGGGAGAGGTGGAAAGAGAGAGAGTTGGAAAGAAAGAGAGTGGGACAAATAGAAAGTTTCGTTGTCGTCGGATTAATAGCAACCACTATCGAGATGAATCATTTTTTGTTTTCATTAAACATGAGATTATCGTTCTGCGCAGAATTCCCGCTAGGGAAGCAGTATCTACTTTTATTTTTATTTTGTGTGTGTCCATGTGTGTGTGCGTATGTGTTCATGTGTGTGTTTGTCTGTGCGCCCATGTGTGTTTAGCGCTAGGAAATCCATTGGGTCTGATCGAGAACAGGAAGCGAAGTCTCCAGTCGCAGAGCGAGTTTTGAAGACGCCACTAATCGGGAATTGCCAGAGGTCGACAGATGTTTGCTGAAGAATAGAGTTCAATTTCCGGCAGTGTGTGTGAACTTTGACGTAAAATCGCGGCTGGTTAATCGCGTTAATTAGTTCTACTAACTTTGGATAAAACGGGAAAAAATGATGCGTATCAAAAACAAAAAAGGGATGATGATCTATGTTACAAGACAATCTAGTGAGAGAATCGGCAAGAAAATCAAATGCAATCGAAAAACCATGGAAAATCATTCAAATTCATACGAATTAACATCCTACAACTTTCTCAACTACTTGATTCTGTTGTTGATGTCAGGATATCATCGGCGGAAAACTCACAATGAAAGAAGTGCTATGGAATCAAGAAGACTCGAACACGGAACACCGAGTCATCAGTT
The DNA here is from genome assembly GCF_053919585.1 of Euprymna scolopes. Classification (NCBI taxonomy): domain Eukaryota; kingdom Metazoa; phylum Mollusca; class Cephalopoda; order Sepiida; family Sepiolidae; genus Euprymna; species Euprymna scolopes. The sequence goes on along the minus strand of NC_136486.1, from coordinate 176,662,785 downwards.
CTCGAATCCAATTCACATTTGCAAAACTCACCATCGAATGATGCACGTCTGTGTATTAATTTAGTAAGCATTTTTTTATCCTACTAGTATATCTTTAAAAGCATGTCAGTTTAAACCATAACCACATTTCTAACCCTAAACTAATTATTGTAAAATTAGTATAACTGTAAGCTCTTAACAAACACTAAGTTTCCTCGTCAATCTGGCATATTACTCTCTCTCTCTCTCTCTCTCTCTCTCTCTCTCTCTCTCTCTCTCTCTCTATCTATCTATCTATCTATCTATATATATATATATATAAATATATATATATATATATATATATATATATATATATATATGTCTTTAGGTTCGTTTTATAAGAAAAAGACTTTAATAGATAGCAAGTAATTCCTAGCAAGAGTAAATATAGACGTATATAAGTATAAATGGTCATACGAACGGACAGACAAATGTCAGGCAGACAGGCATACACTTATCTAAGGGTAATGGACAAGAATCTTTTTAAATAGTATTCAAAGAATTTCAAAATAAATTAAAACTGTTACCTCTAACTACGACTTTTTCTTTCAGACAATTCGGCAGAAATTTCCACATTTAACAACAAGACGATTGGGAACCCGAGGACATTCAAAGTAAGTATTACTGGAATGCGTTTCATTTTTTTTTTTTTCTTGTACATTTAATGAAATGTGTATTTTTCAAAGTGACATGGGTTTTGTGTTCACTGATTCTGTTTTAAATTAGCAGATAATAATTAGTTATGGGAATAATTAGTTACAGAAAATGCAACAAAATAAAACCGTGATTCAGATGGGATTCGAACGTGCGGCTAGTAACAAGAGACTATTTAATTCAGTCTGAATTCCATGTTCTGTGCTTTTCAACTTTATTATTGCTTTCAAAGATTTTTATTGTTTACTAGCATAGCCGTGACACAGCGTTGCCCGGAAATCGGATTAAGGGCCAAAATTTCAATACTTAAGCCAAACCAAGAATTAATGATGAAAATAATTATGCGAATATCAATAATCACACGTTTTAATCCGAGTACTAATTAGTACTAACAGTAATAATAATAGTAATGATATTAGTAATAATATTAGTAATGATATTAGTAATAATATTAGTAATAATAGTAATAATATTAGTAATAATAGTAATAATATTAGTAATAATATTAGTAATAATATTAGTAATAATATTAGTAATAATAGTAATAATATTAGTAATAATATTAGTAATAATAATAGTAATAATAATAGTAATAATATTAGTAATAATATTAGTAATAATATTAGTAATAATAGTAATAATATTAGTAATAATATTAGTAATAATAATAGTAATAATAATAGTAATAATATTAGTAATAATATTAGTAATAATAATAGTAATAATAGTAATAATAATAGTAATAATATTAGTAATAATAGTAATAATATTAGTAATAATATTAGTAATAATAGAAATAATATTAGTAATAATAGTAATAATATTAGTAATAATATTAGTAATAATAGTAATAATATTAGTACTAATAGTAATAATAATAGTAATAATAATAGTAATAATAATAGTAATAATAGTAATAATAATAGTAATAATAGTAATAATATTAGTAATAATATTAGTAATAATAGTAATAATATTAGTACTAATAGTAATAATAATAGTAATAATAATAGTAATAATAATAGTAATAATAGTAATAATAATAGTAATAATAATAGTAATAATAGTAATAATAATAGTAATAATATTAGTAATAATTTTTTTTTATTATTCAATTTTCACCCCAAACAAGGCACAGTGCAACTTTGAAGCAGGGGGCTACTATTAGGGAATTAATTAGCGGGGTCATTATGAAGGGAGAAGAGTAGAAAGATGTTTGTTAACATTACACTTGAACTTCTGCATATCATTGCAGTTGGGAAAGCAGAATCCCGGAAGGGAGTTCCAAAGACCCGCAGTTCTGGGGAAGAAACTATTGGAGTAAAAGGCTTTCTTGCACCTAGGGATCTCTACTGTAAAGGGATGAGACTTAGTAGCTTGTCGGGTTTGTCGGGGGTAGTTACGTCGGGGAGGTACAAGTGTTTGCAGTTCGTCAGAGCATTCACCATTAAATTATTTGTAGAACAGGCAGAGGGATGCAACATCTCGTCGATGGGACAGAGGTTGAAGCCTAGATGACAGTTCAGGACCTATCAGGTTGGCGACTCTCTTTTGAACCCTGTCCAGGAGCGAGAGACAAGCAGCAGATGCACCAGCCCAGATGTGACAACAGTACTCCATACATGGGCGAATGGTTGCCTTATAGAGGTATAGGATACTGGCAGGCGTAAGTAGTTTTCTAGCACGGTAGAGGGAGCCAACCTTCCTTGCAGTAGCCTTGGCAATGCTCTCAATGTATCTATTCCAGTTCATATTCCCTGTAAACGTTAGGCCGAGGAGTTTAAAAGAAGTACTTTCAGGCAATGTGTTCTTGGCCATTGCTATTGGTGGTAGAGAAGGTTTCTTGTAGTTATTGAAGGAAACAAGCTTAGTCTTAGCAGCATTGAATGTGACCAACCATTTTTGTCCCCATTCCACTACGCATTGGAGGTCGTCCTCTAGTGTTTCTGCCATTTCCTTGGATATGTGTTCATTTGTTTTCCCCTCATATCTGTTATAGAGAGTGGTGTCATCGGCAAATATACCCATCTCCGAAACAATATTATCAGGGAGGTTGTTTATGAATATCAGGAATAATAGAGGTCTAAGGATAGACCCCTGAGGTACTCCCACATTTATGTCATTTTGTTTGGATGTATGTCAGTCGAGGACAACTTTGATTTTTCTATTACTTAAGAAGGATTTAATTACATTATGAATTCTTCCAGTGATTCCATATGATCTAATTTTCCTTAGAAGACCATCGTGCCATACCCTGTCAAAAGCCTTAGATATATCAAGGGCCACCGCTCTACCCTCCCCTGTTTTATCCAATGAACGGTATATACGTTCAGAAACTACAGTTAAGATATCTGCTGTTGAACGGGCTTGCCTGAATCCATATTGTTTGTCAGTCAGGAGTTTGGCAGCTGTTAGGTGCTGGACTAGGGCTTGATTAACTAAGGACTCAAATATTTTGGCGAAAAGCGGGAGGAGGCTAATGGGGCGATAATTTAGTGGGTCAGTTCTTTCACCAGAATTCTTGAAGACTGGTACCACAGAGGCGGTTTTCCAGCAGTCGGGAAAACAAGATTCGTTAAGGCATTTATTGTAAGGTTTGGACAGAACTGGAGCAACCTCGGCAGAGCATTTTTTTAATAGCACAGCCGGGATGAGATCTGGTCCACATGCTTTTGAGGTGTCTAGGTTTTTTATAATAGCATGTACCTGAGAAGGGGTGATTTTCAAATCGTCAAGTGTGGCGTCTGTTCGCAGAGGAAAATCAGGGAGTGAGTGCTGTACCGAGTTCAGTGTGGAGTTTGAGGCAAACCGACTGGCAAGCAGATTAGCCTTGTCAGTTGCCGTGCAAGCAACCTCATGATTGTTTGTTAGTGGGGGAATAATTGACTGTCCATTATTAACTACGCTGTTGTAGATTTTCCAAAAATCCCGGGTTCCTAATTTCTGTGCTTCGATGCGCTTTCTGGTGGTTTCAGAGTAATCTGTCTTAGCTGTGTCTATCACTCTCTTACAATTATTTCTAGCTTCTATAAACTTCTGTTTATTTGAGCTGGACTTATGTCGGTTGAATCTGCGGAACGCATGCTGCCTTTGACAAATGGCAGCTGCACAAGTAGAAGTAAACCATTGGGGAGAGTGGGGCTTGCTATAGTATTTCCGTGCGGGAACATGTGCTTCAATAGCAGTTTTGAACCATTCAGTTGTCTCATTTGCACACTGTTCCGCTGGAAGAGTAAAGATATTTTGCCATGGGGCATCTCTGATGAGCTCCCTGATGGCTTCCCAATCAGCCTTTTTGTAATACCTCGTTGTTTTGAGAAGTGGGTCTTCAGTTTTAGGGCGAGAATTTAGGCTGATTTCTACCATTATCACAGCGTGATCAGCATTCCCGAGTGGGCTGTGGGCATTTGTTGTACAGTCATTGGGAACCGTTGTCAGAAAGAGATCTAGAAGTGAGGCATGTTGATCGTGCTGGTCTGGGAAACGTATCGGAAATGTAACCAACTGAGATAGGGAATGAGATATAGAGAAGCTATGAGTTGCGCTACCAGCTACGTCTGTGTGATTTGAGAATCCTAGCCAGTTACTGTGGTGGACATTGAAGTCACCAAATACATGTATTTGTGCGCTAAAGTAATAATATTAGTAAGAATAGCAATAATATTAGTACTAATAGTAATACTAATAGTAATAATAATAGTAATAATAATAGTAATAATAGTAATATTAATAATAATAGTAATAATATTAGTAATAATAATAATGAAAAATTATTATAATGTTAACGTTATATGAATACTGAGAATCTACTATTATATAAAAATCACTTTGTGTGTGTGAGTTCCTTCCTCATAGATTCCGAAACGGCTGAGCTTATCTTTTGCAAATTACACACAATTGTAATGTATATTTCTTGGGGATGTTCTACAGAAATTCATTGGATAAGTATCGAAAATTGAAAAAAATCCGATTATAAAATCCGTCTTCCTTCTCTTATAGACAAAAAAAAATTACAGGGGAATATTTTACGTTACACCGATGTAACCTTGGCCGGTATAACGTAAAATATTCCTCTTCTTAAAAATTCTTCTTTTTATGTATAAGTGAAGAAAGGTCATCAAGCCCAAATATCAGCTGACGTGACATTGTAAACAAACACAGATGGAATTTGATGAACGACATTATCATTATTATTTCTTTTTCTGCGATTTAGTTTAGCGGGCAAATTATTCCTCGTCATATATAATATTCAACAGATGATTGATTCTATAATAATACATATGCAAGCTGCATAAATTAAAATATCATGTTTAAGCGTAATGTACGAACGGACGACGCCGGGCGTCTAGCTTGTAGTATAATACAAATAATACTGATAGTAATAACAATAAGAAAAATAATAATCATAATAATAATAAACGTTTACAGTAATAATAATAAACGTTTACAGTAATAATAATAAACGTTTACACTAATACTGACAATAATTACAGTATCATTTTGTAAAAAAAAAAACGGGTCTTATTCTAAAAAATAACTTTTAAAATGAATAAAACCTAATGATTTTAGTACCAATCTCTACTAGGGTTTAAACAGAACTTTGTATGCTTTTGGTTTCGTACCTTATAGATTCGGAAACGACTACGTCGATTTTTATGAAATTTAACACGGACGTACTTTATGTTTCTGGCAGTGTTCGTAAATAGGTTTTGTATCGGAATGTCTTCAATAATAATCGCCAATCGAAATAATCCGATGAATAAAATAACAGGCGATTTTTACCAAAGTTAACACCTTACACAGCCTAACATAACAAGTGTATTTGACAATTTTTATTATCACACAAGCCGAAAGGTCCGACATATAAAATCAACAGTAAATTCTTTGATATGACAAGGGCGCGTTCGAAAGAATGTTTAGTTTAGAGCAGAATTGAAACATGATACTTGACTTTTGCACATTAAACTTTAATGCAAGCCATTAAAATAATTTTATAAAATCAACAGTAGGTTCTCTACAGTGCAATGTAAACTACAATATATTGTAAAGTAACTCATAGCGAGAGGCAAATGAAGCTTCTTCCAGATGCTTCGCAGGCAATCAATCGTTTTGGTTCAAAAATTGACTATTTCATCGATGTCGATGACAATATAAATATGGGAATGTGAAACATTCGTTGATCATCATTTAATCCCGGACAACGTCGGGTAACCCTGCTATTAAAATATAAGTGCAATCTTGAGTGTTAAAAATAAAAATAAAATCTTTTTTCTACTTTTAGGGCTATGTACATTTTTAACATTCTAAATTTTCGTTTTCAAATTATATTAATCCTGCGATTGTTCAATGTATAAGTTAATTGTAATAATCCTATTATACATAATATCTGCACTGTCCTGACTTAGTGTATTAACTTCTGAAAAATAAAACTTTCTTGTCGCCTCGAGTGTTTACGATATCTTGTTTTTAAAGTGTTAGGTGAATGTACATAAAAATTTTGTAAAAAACAGGTCCCTATTCTGTAAAATTAACTTTTAAAATGAATCTAATATTTTTTGTAATCCTAAATAATAAATAAATAAAAAAATAAGTAAAAATATAAGTATGAACCATGCTAGTTAAACAGAAAGTATTTCTAGTTTTCAGTCTATGTACGTTTTCAGTGTCCCAAACATTCGTTTTCAAATTGCTTTATTCTCTGTGATCGTAAACTGTAGATAATGACAAAGTATCTGGAAAATAGTAAATATATATATATATATATATATATATATATATATATATATATATATATATATATATATATATATATATATATATATATGAGTGAATAGTGCTTTTGTTTTAGTCTATGTGTGATCTTAAAAGATGATGTCGTGATTAGCTAATGTATTGGAGGGGCCATATTGGAAGAACCGTTCGGCAAGTGTACAAGAATGAACAGTGACATAGTGGAAGAGAAGCGAACAGCCAATGAAATCAATGAAAAAGTAAAGAGTTAATAAGGAAGGGGTCAGTTATTATTTCCACAGAGAAGGTGTGTGGGAAAGATAAAATCATGAAGGGTGAAAATTAAATAATAGTGGTCGTTGCCGATAAATTAATACTATAATTTGTGTCAGTGATTTTTGAGAGATTGCGTGTCGAAAATAATGAGTAAGTATGCTGCTAGCACCTATAAATATGACTTGTTTAGGAGAGTGACTCTCTTCGAAAATGTTATAGAAATTTACGATATTGAATAAAATCGACTAATAGTACACGGAACATATTCATCAGATATTGGCAGGAAATGTAACCATATTGAATTTATATGTGGCGTCTGTACTTATACTGTATAATGTTTGTTTCTAGACGGTAAAAGCACCCCTACTTTATTACTTATAGAGATAACTTCTTAATTACTTGATAATTTTTTTATTACGTACTAACGGTTGCTTTCAAATGTTTACACTGCTTTATAACTTATTTTATTGCCCCTAACTTTTAAATTGCTTTTTATTGCCATATAATTTGTTTATTGGTGTAAAACATGTTTATTTTAACTTGTTTTATTACCACCTAACTTTACAATTGCTTTCTAATTTTTATTGTCTTTTAACTTTTTCGCTTTCTAACCT
>NC_136486.1:176637990-176652990 GCF_053919585.1 Euprymna scolopes | reverse complement strand
GGGGTAGAATAGTTTTCTCATTTTTCTTTCTCTGTTGTCACATTTATCAGCTTATGTACACAATAAATAAAATACATCTATGAACCCAGTTCACGAAAAGATTCCCTCCCTTACACGTATATTTCTCTTTCGCCTCTCTCTTTCTCTCTCTCTCTCTCTCTCTCTCTATATATATATATATATATATATATATATATATATATAAGGAAGAAAAATAAGTATTATTTAATTATATACACGTATAAAAAAGTTATATAATATATCGTATGTAAATTTTCATTTATTATTTACTTCAACAACGTTTAATACAGTAGTAGTAGTAGTAGTAGTAGTAGTAGTAGTAGTAGTAGTAGTAGTACTATGGATATATATTTATGGCGATTAAGCTACACAGAGGTGTCTCTGTTTCATCCCCGCTAATCACCAGGCTAGATGCACTAACTTTTGTTATTGATTTTCGAAAACATCAAAACTATCTTCAGTTTAGCCAACTAGCTAATCAAATGTGTTGTTACGTTAATGTTTTCATCAACCAATGGTCAAGCTTCTATTAAACAAAGGCCGAGTCGTCTTTACATCTTTTTTATGTATGTGTTGCGCATTGCTTGTAAGTGTTTCAAATTAATAGTTGAACTTATTTTCGTGATTGAAATATGTTATATCCTTACTTTAAATAAGAATACAGCAAGAAACACGGGGTTATTGGTGAAAGACAAAGGGGTTTATTTACAAGGGAATACATGTGACATAAGAGATACTCAACATTTTTTCTTATTCTCTTCCTGTCTTTTTCCTTCTGCGTCAATCACGTGAGAGGGTCAATTCATCTATGAAGGGATGTTAGATTATTCCATTACATCACCTTCCTCCCAAGCTAAATTCTTCCATAGAATTTTGCTTCTACCATTTTTTCCATTTCAGTCTTTTTCCTTTTCCTTTCAATTCTCCTCACAATTTGTGTTTGTCGATTTTTTACTTTTGGAGAGTGACTGGACATCTGAGTTACTGGTACTTCCTTGTTTGGAGGTTGTATATTGAAAGTGTCATATAGACCTTCCATTGGTAACTCTTGGTTTCTGACTGTTTCTATGTATCGGGGTCTCAGTTAGTTAATATGTTTTTTGTGGAAAAAAGTTTGACCTTTTAAAATGTAAACCATTCTCCAAATTCTTCTTGAGATTATGCGTTCTTCACCAAAACTCTTCCCTGCCTGATAATTTTTGAAGAAAACTTTATCCTCGTCATTGTAAGTCTTGTACCTTACATTATCCTTGATACTTTTTTTTACTTTTTCTCTTGGGATTAACTGGTCAAACACCGAACGTACCTTCCTGGCAAACATAATTTCAGCTGGGGATAATTTAGCATTTGTATTTGGATTTGGTGTTATCCTATATATTGCTAAGAATTTTTTTATGCTTTTTCTCAAACGTGTCAATGTTATTATTCTTTTTTAAAGTTCGTTTAAAACTATCGACTAATCTTTCCGCTTGTCCGTTTGACCGAGGGTTAAAAGTTGGTGTGGTAATGTGTTCAATGACCAATGCCTCACAGTAGTGCTTGAATTCTTGACCTGTGAACATAGTGCCAATATCACTAACAATTGTTTTCGGAACTCCGAACCGACTAAATACCTCGTTCAGCGCTTTTATTGTGTTTGCCGCTGTAGGGTGTTTGTATTTAAAAATTTCTGGCCATTTTGACATACTATCTACGATTACTAGGTAATAATATCCCCTCAGAGGTCCTATGTAATCGATATGGATGCGTGTCCAGGGTACATCAGAGTACATCTGTTTTAGGCCAAGGTTGCGTCCGTATGGGGGGGGAGATCTCGCGGATAGTTGACAACCTTTACATAATTTCACCATTTTCTCAATGTCCTAATCCATTCCAGGCCAGTATGTGAATGTGAATCCTCTCATTAGGGCCTTCATTCTGGAGATTCCAGGATGTCCATGTGGAATTCTTTTAGGATTTTCTGTTGTAATACTTGCGGTATTACCACTCTGTCTGCGTACATCACAGTTTCATCACACATAGAAAATGGAAACACTATTATTTTCGTCTTGTTTCACTTGTTTGTTTTTTATCTTATTAATATATTTATCTGTTTTCGATGCTTTCTTTATTTCCTCAAGTGTAACAGGAAGTTCCCTAACATTATTTATTAATGTATCTGTTAGTTAATTTTCTTCTTTTAGTGCTGCTATAACAGTTTTTTCCAATTCAGTTTTACTGAGGATCAATCTCGACAAACCATCTGCATGTGAAATTTTACTAGATGCTAGGTGTTTCATTTTGAAATCGTAATTGAGCAAAATAATACTCCATCTCTGTAATCTATTTGCCGAAATCGACAGTAATGGTTTATGGTCTGTTTTCAAGACAAAGGATCTTCCATGAATGAACCTGACTGTGCTTTCTTTCAGCGGGTAATAAAATCCTCGAGGCATGAGAAATTGATTTAGTAGATCCATCTTCCATTCTGTGTAGAAGCACCGCTCCTAAATCGCATCTGCCGCTACAATTAAATCCTTTTTCGGATCGTAATGTGCTAACGCTAGATCCGATAACAAACATCTTTTAATTTTTTGGAATGCTTCCTCACATTCTTTTGTCCAGAGCCATTTTTTATTCTTCTTCAATAATTCATTTAATGGTTTAATAGTTCGTGCATATTCGGGATATAAGAACTATAGTAGTTTGCTACATACAAGAATGACTGTAACTTCACTACATTGTATAGGCATGTTTCTAATTGCTTCTGTCTTATTTGGGTTAGGTCTTCTACCTTTCCAATCAATTATTTGTCCAAAATATCAAATCTTGTCCATACGAAAATTACATTTTTAGAGCCACTTTAAATCCGTAGTTTTCTATAATCTCGAATACCTTCCGAATATGGTTTTTATGTTCTTCAACATTTTTGCTTCTTATCAAAATGTCGTCTAAATAAGCCATTGCAAAATACAAGCCTGCTAGCATGGTATCCATAATTTGTTGGAATAAATTTGGTGCTACTTTCAACCCAGACGGCAATCGTTTTAGGGAAAATAATCCTTTATGAGTATTCATTGTCAGGTATTTAGAACAATCTTCGTCGACTTTGACCTGCAAATATGCTTCTGATAAGTCAATTTTTGTGAAACCTTTTCCTCCATTTAACTTAGAAAATATTTCCTTAGGGGTAGGGATTGGATAGTTATGATCCTTTAAGGAATCATTCAGTCCCGTCGAAAAATCCCCATATACCCTGATTTTTTTATTTTTATTTTTCACATAAACTGTAGGTGATGCCCATTCAGAGGAGTCCACTTTTTTATTACTCTGATTTCTTCGAGTCTATTTAATTCTTTCTCGATTCTTTCTAATGCCGAATACGGAACCTTCCTTTTGGGTTTAAACATCGGTTTCGCTTCATCTTTCAGTTCAAATTTGACTTCCGTTTTAATGCAGCAACCAAGACCTTCAGAAAATACATTTTTAAAATCCTTCTTCAAACCCCCAACAAAAAATCTTCCTGGCAGTTAAGGACTTTCAGATCCCGTCACATTTACTCTTTTGCAAAATGAGTTTATTGGTTTCTACCATAAATTGAAAAGTCTCATCAAATCTATACCGAACAGATTAGAATTTTTCCGGGTATCACATACATTTTAGTTTTTACAGTATTTTCATTCAGGGTCATATTAGTATAAAATTCACCCTTAAATTTTAATCTATTTCCAGACATTCCTCTGGCAATTTTCTTTGTGTTTTGCAGCTTTGGAGAACCAGTTTTCTTCCATGTTGTTTCATCAATTAAGGATATGTCACTTCCAGTATCCAAAAGACAGTTTACTTTCCGGTCATTAATTCTAACTTCAATATATTTCCTTTTTGTACCATACATGGACTTTTTTTAGAATCAATGGTCTTTATTTCAGGCTTACAGTATTTCTCCTTTTTGCATACTGTTGACTTGTGTCCTTTACGCCCGCACTTATAGCATATTTTGCTTTTGAAGTAGCACTCTTTTGTGAAATGATTCTTTCCTCCACACGTCTTACAGTATTTTTTTACAAAGTGGTCAACTTGCTTTACCCTTTGTAACAACATTTTTCTCTTCGATACTAGTATTATCCTGTTTTAAATTTAACAGTTTCTGGCATTCCTCAGTAACTTTCTGTGAGGTTATTTCTATGCATTGGTTCATAATGGATAACATCCTAGAACGAATCTCTTTATCTTTCGAGGATGTTAACCCTTGCAAAATATCAAGCGTTTAAACCTGTCATATTTTAGGTCTTTCAACTTAAATAACTCGCATTGGGCATTTACTCTCCAAGAATAGGCGATAAAGTCTTCATCATCTTGTTTTAAAATATTTATAATCTATAATAATATATAATAATATATCTATAACGAGTATAAAATAAGCTATCCAGCACCCCGAAAATGTTCGATAAAATTTCTATAGTCTCTTTAAAAGAAATATCTTTCGGGTTTCCTTGGGGGTATAAAATTGGTTTACTTGGTATTTTCATGGGAACCCAGTTTTTGCAACAGTAAAATAATTTTTTCTTCATCCGACCAGGCCTGACATCGTTTGAAAAAAGTATTTTCGTATCTACGATAATATGCTGGAAGCGTTAAGCCATTAATTGGTTCATATAAAAATTCTGTCAGCGAATTTGCAATTCCTTCCGGAGTGAACTGACAATCCTTTTTTCTTCTTGTTTCATTAATATTGTTTTTAATACTTCATTTTGTTTTAACTGTTCTTTTTGTAAAAATTCCATCTGACTTTGTTGAGCCGCCAGTGCTAATTATATAGTTTTTGTAAATTCGGCAGATTTTTCCATGTTGAAGAATTTTTTTATCACAGTAATAAAACAAAAGGTTAACAGTACCTGCACAAAACATTAAATACATTCACTGAATAGTTTTTAACCACAAAAAATTATTTTGTAGAAGTTTTGGAGGGGGTTACACACACGAAATTTACAATTTCTCTCTTTTTTTCAGTAGGACTGTAACATACTGAATTAAAAAAAATAACGTACTTTTTGTGTGTGTCTTAACTATTTTTCAGTGGTTGAATTTTTCCATGCAGTTTTTTTTTTCTTCATTTTCCAATATCTTTTTGGCTTAAAGTTTCCTTTTTGTGAATTCGACTCCTGTTACCATTTGTTATATCCTTACTTTAAATAAGAATACAGCAAGAAACACGGGGTTATGGGTGAAAGACAAAGGGGTTTATTTACAAGGGAATACATGTGACATAAGAGTTACTCAACATCTTTTCTTATTCTCTTCCTGTCTTTTTTCCTTCTCTCTCAGTCACGTGAGAGGGTCAATATATCTATAGTTCATTTCATCTGTGAAGGGATGTTAGGTTATTCCATTACATCAAAATAATTACTTCATTATCTATCATTTCTAAGTTTTCAAAGCACGTGTAGGATAGATTTCAGTTTTTTACTGAATATTTTCTGCAATACTTTAGTTAGTTTTCAATGAGATTTTGGGATTTCTTGCTCAATTTAATCTTCAGCATCTGATTGTGGTAGCGTAAATAATATGATGATTTTCTTCCTTCTATATTTATATTATAATTTTGTATACTTTTGCATATATTTAATCTTAATATTACTATATTCACCATTTTAAAGACGTTTTATGAATACTATTTGAATATTTAACTACCTATTGTCTTATAAAGTTCTCGCTAAGCTACGTCAGATAAAACTCTGAATATAGTTTATCAGCATTCATGTAAGTACACTGGTATAGTTATAAAATATTCAAGTATACTTTCTGGGATACGAGGTGATTTTAAAAATTTATCGTGTAATTGTTTCTGTTACAAATATTAGCATCGATGGCACTTTATAATTTATGTATAAAATACAATTAAACATTTTTTGTCTTTCAGATTTTCTGGTTGTAAACTCAAGAGTGAGGTAAGTGGATTCCATTTGCAAAATTTAACGTAATATATATGTGTGTATGGTTGTGTTTATATATGCACGTGCGTGTGTGTGTGTGTGTGTGTGTGTGTGTGTGTGTGTGTGTGTGTGTGTGTGTGTGTGTGTGTGTGTGTGTGTGTGTGTGTGTGTGTGTGTGTGTGTGTGTGTGTGTGTGAAACTCCTTTCGGGATGATATCTTTCATGGGCAAATACTTTAACATGTTTCTTACTATTTCTACATTGGTTCTATTTTTGTATATTTTTTTTTCTTACATTTTTCGGGAAATGTTATTTTTCTCTATTGTACAAACGAAAGATGTATCAGAAACACCGTCCTGAATAAATACTGTTCTAATACATTGCTGTAATACTAGGAGAACGTAAAAAAATAAAGTAAAAAATAAAGTAAAACAACGACGAAATTAAACAATTTTTTTAGTAAATTCTTTTTTAACGTTTTTTAAAGTTAAAAAGAATTAATTTTAAAAATTTACATTTTTTTAATTAAAATGCAACACACAACACATGGATTTATTTCCGAATAATATTTAATATAAATTATAAAGGAACAGATATTAATCCACTTTCACATTTTCTTTTAATTCTAAAAAGAATATAGAACCATAAAGGAACTTACAGTTTCTTCTCAACATGACTTTTTTATTATAAAATATGACAGCCAATTTGAGCCGTAAACAGACAGCCATGTTATTTTCTTCTTTTCTTTTTTTCTTTTTAAATGTTTGGTGAGGAAATGGTTTTAATGACTTTTAACTGATAGGGGGCGGCTATAAAAAGGAGGTAATTCGTTTCTCATTTGCAATGATGATGCTTCTTTGTGACACTGGACGTCAGAAAAAATATTTATATGTTATAACTGAAAATAAATATCGTTTTGAAACAGCTGTAAACAATTGTGTATACTCTTAATTTACAATAATATTTGGAAATAATTTAAATCTTTAAAAATACATATATATTTTATAGATTTAAATTATTTAGCATTATATATGTGTATGTGTGTGTGTTTACATATATGTGAGTAAGTACGTTTTGCGATTATGCATGTTATGTGCGATTTATACTAACAGAAATACCGGTTATAGTCAGCCAACCTACTTCCTAACTTCTGGCTGCTATCGGAAGCTGTGACTAGGCAAATCAGTTCCTTCGTTTATTTTTCTCTCGCGCTTATAGCTCCCCTGGACATGTACTCTTTTTATTTGGTTTTTTCCGATCGTTCTTCTTTATTTCATAAACATTGAAAAGTTTTACAGTTTTAATTTAATAACGAATTATTCAAATTAGTTTTATTTCTTAACAATTATTGAAAACATTTTTATTATTGCGCTCTTTTGTAAGAATTATTGCAAATACACTTTTAAATCGTTTTAGACTTTTGGGAATATTATGTATTGTATATGTTTTTATGATGTTCGAAATTTTGATTTCATTTGTTATTTGGATTTTAATGATTTTATTTTTTATACTTTTATAAACATATATTTGCGACATAAATTTAAGTAAATATCTTTTATTTTTAAAACCTAATAGCCAGCCGTGGTTCTCTCCAGGATGTGCTTCTGTCATTGCGCACAGAAATCACTTTTTCCATTGCTTCTAACATAATAGATATACTGAGACTAAAGCCACTTTTAGGACTGCCAGCAAGTACTGTAAAAATGTAATAAAGAACGCAAGAGAGCTGTATGCTCAGTCCGTCAAGTCCAAAGTAGCTGAGCAGCGGCTTGGTTCCCACCAGATTTGGCAAAAAGCAAGCAGAATCCTGAACAGAAGCGAGTGCTCTATCCCAACTATCATCAATGAACCTGAGGCAATCTCGTCAGCATCAGACAAAGCCAAATTCTTTGCCAAGAACTTTGCAGCTAATTCTAGCCTTTCTGACCAAGGCCACCCAACCCCAATATTTCCTCTTGTGTCAGAAAATCTGTGATAGCAATATTTATAAATTCATTGATGATAGCAATATTTTTAAATCCATTAATGATAGTAGTATTTTAAAATCCAGAGATGATAGCAATATTTTTAAATCCATGGACGATAGCAGTATTTTAATATCTATGGATGATAGCAATATTTTTAAATTTATGGATGATAGCAATATTTTTAAATCCATTGATGATAGTAATATTTTAAAATCCATAGATGTTAGGAATATTTGAAAATCCATGGATGATAGCAGTATTTTAAAATCTATGGATGATAGCAATATTTATAAATCCATGGGTGATAGAAATATTTGAAAATCATTTGTTGATAGCAACATTTGAAAATCGATGGATGATAGCAAAATTGTAATATCTATGGATGATAGCAATATTATAAAATCCATGGAAGAAAGCAGTATTTTATAATCCATGGTTGATAGCAACATTTGAAAATCCATGGATGATAGCAATATTTTAAAATTCATGCATGATAGCAATATTTGAAAATCCATGGATGATAGCAATATTTGAAAATCCATGAATGATAGCAATATTTGAAAATCCATGGATGATAGCAGTATTTTAAAATCCATGGTTGATAGCAGCATTTTAAAATCCATGGATAATAGCAGTATTTTTAAATCTATGTAAGATAGCAATATTTTTAAATCCATGGATGATAGCAGTATTTTAAAATCCATGGATGTTAGCAATATTTGAAAATCCATGGATGATAGCAATATATGAAAATCCATGGATGAAAGCCGTATTTTAAAATTTATGGATGACAGCAATATTTTAAAATCTATGGATGATACCAATATTTTTACATCTATAGATGATTGCAATATTTTAAAATCCATTGTTGATAGCAACATTTGAAAATCTGTGAATGATAGCAATATTTGAAAATCCATGGATGGAGGCAGTATTTTATAATCCTTGGTTGATAGCAACATTTTAAAATTCATGGATGATAGCAATATTTTTAAATTCATGGATGATAACAATATTTTTAAATCCATTGATGATAGTAATATTTTAAAACTCATAGAAGATAGATTATAAAATCTATGAATGATAGCAATATGTTAAAGTCCATGGATATTAGCAATATTTGAAAATCCATGGAAGATGTGTATATTTTTAAATTTATTGAAGATAGCAATTTTTGAAATTCCATGGAAGATAGCAGTATTCTGAAATCCATGGATGATAGCAATATTTGAAATCCATGGAGGAAAGCAGTATTTTAAAATCCATGGATGATAGCAATATTTTAAAATCCGTGGATGATAGCAATATTTTAAAATCCATGGACGATAGCAATATTTTAAAATCTACGGTGAGAGCAATATTTGCAAGCCATGGATGATAGCAATATTTTAAAATCCATGGATGAAAACAGTATTTTATAATCCATGGTTGATAGTTACATTTTAAAATCTATGGATGATAGCAATATTTTGAAATCCATGGATGATAGCAGTATTTTAAAACCCATGGATGATATCAATATTTGAAAATCCATGGATGATATCAATATTTTTAAATTTATGGATGATAACCATATTTTAAATCCATTGCTGATAGTAGTAGTTAAAAATCATGGAAGGTAGATTATAAAATCATGGATGATAGCAATACGTTAAAATGTATGAATGATAGCAACATGTTAAAATACATGAATGATAGCAATATTTTTAAATCCATGGAAGATAGGAATATTTCTAAATCTATGGAAGATAGCAATATATTTAAATCCATGGAAGATAGCAGTACTTTAAAATCCATGGCTTATAGCAATATTTGAAAATTCATGGATGAAAGCAGTATTTTTAAATTTATGGATGATAGCAACATTTTACAATCTATGGATGATAGCAACATTTCAAAATCCATGAATAAAAGCAGTATTTTAAAATCTATGGATGATAGCAATATTTAAAAATCTATGGGTGATAGCAATATTGTAAAATCCATGGAGGAAAGCAGTATTTTAAAATCCATGGATGATAGCAATATTTGAAAATCCATGGATGATAGCAACATTTGAAAATCTATGGACGATAGCAATACTGTAAAATCCATGGATGATAGCAATATTTGAAAATCCATGGATGATAGCAACATTTGAAAATCTATGGACGATAGCAATACTGTAAAATCCATGGATGATAGCAATATTTGAAAATCCATGGAGGAAAGCAATAGTTTATAATCCATTGTTGATAGCTACATTTTAAAATCCATGGATGATAGCAATATTTGAAAATCCATGCATGATAGCAATATTTGAAAATCCATTCATGATAGCAATGTTCTAAAATCCATGGGAGATAGCAATATTTTTAAATTCATGGGTGATAGCAATATTTGAAATCCATTGTTGATAGTAACATTTGAAAATCTATGGATGATAGCAATATTTTAATATCCATGGATGATAGCAATATTTGAAATTCCATGGATGATAACAATATGTGAAAATCTATGAATGATAGCAATATGTTAAAATCCATGGATGACAGCATTATTTTTAAATCCATGGAAGATAGTAATATTTTTATATCTATGGAAGATAACAGTATTTTAAAATCCATAGATGTTAGCAATATTTGAAAATCCATGGATGATAGCAATATTTGAAAATCCATGGATGATAGCAATATTTGAAAATCCATTCATGATAGCAATGTTCTAAAATCCATGGGAGATAGCAATATTTTTAAATTCATGGGTGATAGCAATATTTGAAATCCATTGTTGATAGTAACATTTGAAAATCTATGGATGATAGCAATATTTTAATATCCATGGATGATAGCAATATTTGAAATTCCATGGATGATAACAATATGTGAAAATCTATGAATGATAGCAATATGTTAAAATCCATGGATGACAGCATTATTTTTAAATCCATGGAAGATAGTAATATTTTTATATCTATGGAAGATAACAGTATTTTAAAATCCATAGATGTTAGCAATATTTGAAAATCCATGGATGATAGCAATATTTGAAAATCCATGGATGATAGCAATATTTGAAAATCCATGGATGATAGCAATATTTTAAAATTCATGGATGATAACAATATTTGAAAATCCATGGATGATAGCTATATATGAAAATCCATGGATGATAGCAATGTTTTAAAATCTATGGATGATAGCAATATTGTAAAATCCATGGATGATAGCAATATTTGAAAATCCATGGATGATAGCAATATTTGAAAATCCATGGATGATAGCAATATTGTAAAATCCATGGATGATAGCAACATTTGAAAATCCATGGATGATAGCAATATTTAAAAATCCATGGATGATAACAATATTGTAAAATCCATGGATGATAGCAATATTTAAAAATCCATGGATGATAGCAATATTGTAAAATCCATGGATGATAGCAATATTTGAAAATCCATGGATGATAACAATATTGTAAAATCCATGGATGATAGCAATATTTAAAAATCCATGGATGATAGCAATATTGTAAAATCCATGGATGATAGCAATATTTGAAAATCCATGGATGATAGCAATATATGAAAATCCATGGATGATAGCAATATTGTAAAATCCATGGATGATAGCAGTATTTGAAAATCCATGGATGATAGCAATATTTTAAAATCTATGGATGATAGCAATATTGTAAAATCCATGGATGATAGCAATATTTTAAAATCGATGGATAATAGCAATATTTGAAAATCCATGGATGATAGCAATATTTAAAAATCTATGTATAATAGCAATATTTTGAAATCTATTGAATATAACAGTATTTTAAAATTAATGGATGATAGCAATATTTGAAAAAGAATAAGTTGCAAATATTACCCTAGATTCCAGACTTTACAAAAGAAAATAAATGCTATATCTGAATCCTATATTTTTATTGTAATTGCTCGAGACTAGGCGTGACGCCACTTGATGTGGCCACAAAACACGAATGATGATTATTTCAAAGACAGGAGATACCTATTAACGTTAGTCTTGAAAAAAAATCAATGCAATAGGTAGGGGGAAAACAGCTCACAGGAAGAGAAATTCACAAGCTTACACTTCTCGGAAAGAAACTACTGTAGTAGGAAGCTCTATTATAATGTGTGGCAGCGAACTGATGGACACCACTAAACCAACGGGACTGGAACAATGGAAACAGGAAATAGATCAGACAATTCTTCATGCATAAATGGTCCTAAATCATCATCAACTCTTGGCCTCTGAAAACGGTTTTGAAACGCATGTCAGTGTCACCAACAATAAAACATAAAGAAGTTTCTTTGTTTGTTGGGTGGGTTTTATGCTAATTCAAAGACTAAAACTATTTTATTGTATCATTTTGTGTTTTATCAAAATTTAATTTTCTGTAAGAGAAAATAATATTTGAATGGACAACAGATAAAAGCTTAAAAAATGAAACAAAATTTTTTAAAAGAAAAACATAAAAACTTTTTAATGAAATAACAAACGGGAATAAACGAAATAAAAAAAAGATAATCAGGCAGAACAAAGTCATTTTCTGATTAGCAAAAGAAAATTGAAAGATTCGAATGAAGGCGAATTTAAAGATACAAGGGAAATGCGTTTTGATAGTTACAACTATGACGGAAAAGTTATAAAACGAACCTACAAGGAAAAAGCAAACACTATCACTATTACCATTGCTACCACCACGAAAAGCAAACCACCCCCTGTTTTTTCTTCGTCTCTAACACCGTTCTTTATCTTCTACGTCTATAGGTTCGCCTCTCTCAAGTTATCGGAGAAGCGAAGGGAAGGGCGCTCGCCGTTGTCCTAAATCGCTACATCCGCCCTTGATTGACGTGTGTACGCTTGCTTATAAGGCTGGTCTGCGTTTCAAACTTTGCACAAACAAAATAACCCATTTTCATTGATTTGCAGAAAATTTATTTCATGCTCGCTCCATGTTTACCCAGTCGACCCTTCCTTTTCGTTTTTCTGCCAACTTTTTTTTACTGCCACGAACGCTCGACGAGACGACGGCCGCCATCTTTCTTTTCTTTTCCCAAGACGCCATTGTCAGCATCTTTAATTTGATCTCGATTAAATAAATCTCTTTTTCAATATTTTTCTCTTCGCCTCTCTCTTTCCCCCCACCTTCTTTCTCTCTCTCTCTCTCTCTCTCTCTCTCTCTCTCTCTCTCTCTCTCTCTCTCTCTCTCTCTCTCTCTCTCTTTCTCTCTGGATATATATATATATATATATATATATATGTGTGTGTGTGTGTGTGTGTGTGTATATATATATATATATATATATATATATATATATATATATATATATATATATATATATACTAGCGGGACTTGTGGAAATTCCACAGGGGATCATTCATATGTATCATATTGACGTTGTCATTCTGTAGATGTTCAGTGTAAATGAAGACGCTCTGATATTATTGTATATCTTTTGTTAAAACTGCAAAAGTATTTATCTAAGCTAGCAGAGACTCCCGGCGTAAGTACGCTTAAATATGATATGTTAATTCTTGCAGATTTCGTATATATTATCATAGAGTTAATGTCCTATTGATTTTTATATATATTATAAAGTTGCAATTTCAAAAATAAAAAATATATATCCATATGACTTGGGTGCAGTAGCCTTAATAGAAACTGAAACCAAAATTTATGGAAAAAAAATCGAAACCAAAATTTCTGAAGAATTCTTGATGAAATTATTTATTACAAGAAATGGAAGTCTATAACAATTAAACGACTGTCACTCGGATGTAAGCGTGACACGCAAAAATACACACACGCTAGCTTATATATATATATATATATATATATATATATATATATGTGTGTGTGTGTGTGTGCGTGTATGTATGTATGTGTGTGTATACATACATAAATATATATGTATGTATGTATGTATATATGAGGGGTTTAAAAACAGAATTGAAGGATTATTTAAATGTATCAAGATTACGAAGCTTAACAAACGGCTGGCGCTAAAGTAAGGCTTCGAAATACTTAGGTATAAAGAGCATTTTTAACACAAATAAATCTATAGATAACAATGTATTGATTTCCCTTGTCTATAATTCTCTTCGTATATTTATATATTGTTATATATGTTATATATTGTTATATATGTTATATATTGTTATATATTTATTTATATATTGTTATATATTTATTTATATATTGTTATATATTTATTTATATATTGTTATATATTGTTATATATGTGTGCGGATGTGTTTGTATGTGAGTGCATTTGTGAATATTTATGCGCATGTGGGCGTTCATTTTATACTAACTAGAATACCTGATTTCCATCCTCAAAATATGTCAAAACAATCAGAAAGGAGGAGTATTTGAAAAACGTGCTGACGCAACTGAAGTTATGGACTAAGAACTTTTTTTTTCAGAGCATTGCGATATCTGTAACACTTTTTAGAAATGTTAGAATTGTTTAACTCTTGGTAAAAACGTAGGATGTTCTTGTGATGAACCCAATTTCTATCTCCTGTCACAATTCTTTTCCAAAATGGTTCTCGACGATTCCTAGAAAGCAAAAATATGCAAACAGTTCATCTTTGATTTTGTTGATGATCAATAAAATCGTGGAGGACGTTTTGAACATTTTTTCTAACTCATGAAGACATGAAATGATTGTGGCATGGTTTGTATTGAATTATTGAGCTACTTCTCTGCTGGTTAACTTTGGATTGGCCTCCACATTGTCTTTAGTGGCATCTTTATCGATTGATTTTGGCCTTCCCGAACGTTGCCAATCTGACAGGTTAAAGTCTCCAGAAGAAACTTTTGCAAACCACTATTGACATTTTCGATCATTCAGAACATCCATGCCATAGACAGTTCTAATATTCTTTGTAGTTTCTGCAGCTGAGTTTCATTTGTAAATTCATAAAGCATGCAGTGTTTTAGATGTTCTTAAAAAATATCCATTTTTCACGGTTGAAACAGTTAAACTTAATATCTTCCCACTATTTGCTATTCAGGTATAGTAATTCTTCCGCCATATTGCTGTACAGTCAGCAATAGAAAAATACCTCCATGTTAATAAATTTAATTGAAAC
>NC_136486.1:176622990-176632990 GCF_053919585.1 Euprymna scolopes | reverse complement strand
AGTGCGATTCTCACAGTTTCTGTAACCTTGAACTAAATATCCCAAAGTGAAATCAATTAAATCAGTTATTAGTTAAACCAAGTTCGATATTTTGACAAAGTTTGGTGATGATTGGTCAAGCGATGTTAATGCTATGCTTTATACAAACAAACATAATGACAAACTTTCTTGAGATAAGTATTTAGAAATACGAAGAGAATTTCAAAATAACATTATGCGTCTGTGGAAATGATAGGAGTTAAAATCACTTATCCTTAAAGTAATTAATAGTTTTAAATGTCAGTTAAATTTTATTTTAAATGCTTTCTTCAGATTCGTCGCTGGTTAGTTCGTGATTACGATGTGCCGTTAATAAGTTTCTAGACTTTTTCGTGTGGCTACTTTTGTTATCGATAGTACACGCATAAAACTCTAGTCTCCTTCGAAGTAGTGTTCTCTAGCAGCAATGCACTTGTTGCACCGTTGTAACAATTTCTGAAAGGCTCCTTTGACATTCTCTTGTGTGAGCTTGTCAATGACCTTCGCCAGCCTCTTTCATCTCCTTACTTGTCTCATAACGAAAGCCTCTAAGGTTTTCATTGAGCTGAGGGAATAAACTAAAGTCACAGGGTGCAAGGTCTGGACTAGACAGAGGGTGGGGAACTGCCTTAATGACAACATCTTTCTTTCTGATCATCTTTTGGTACAAATTTGCGCAATTCTTCGACATCTTCAGTTCCTCGCAAATAATTGCGTGTACAGTTCTAACACTGACACCAAACTGTGTATTTATTGTCTCTATAGACACACGACGGTCTATATGCATGAAACAACAGAACAACAGATGTCCCCTGGAAAACCAATAAAAATTCCCACAATAGACTTACTCCAACAACAACCACCAACTTTACCATCAGAACCCATCCAAATATCCCAGCACATGCCCAGCTCTCCTGGAACTCCTATGCCACTGGAGTCTCTGCATGATATGACACCTGCCTTCACAAACTCTCTGCTGGAAACCCCACAAACACCAACACAGGAATCTACATCACCTACCAGGATACCACCACATGCATCACTGCCACAATCACATAGACACCCACCACCATCATTTGTACTCCCAGAAGCAGATGATGAACAATTAGCTTTGGAGGAGGAGCTCAGCAACACAATTGAGGAGGTGAGGTGTATGAGAATGAAGGACAGACGACGTTTGTCCAAGATCCAAGCAGCTGGAAGAGCAAAGACTGTTATAGCCAAAGTTAACATCGCTCTCAAGAGGCTAATTCCAACAACAGTAATGCTCACAGAACTCAACCATATCACATATGCAGCTGGACTCTAGATTGACAGAAAAATTAACCTTCGAACATTCAATCACAATCATCGAATAGGGCCCAGAGTCTCTAGACAAACACCTCACTGGAAGACCAAGCTGCAAAAACAACTGAACCTCTTCAGGAAAGAACTAAGCCAAATAAAACAGTTCCTTGCAAATCCATCGGTACAGAGTCGACTTAAGACCACCATCAAAAAACCCTGTACCAAATACCACCATGAGAAAATTGAGGGATTACATAATACAGCTAGGGAGTTGGAAGGAAAAATACCAGCACTTTCCCCAGAGAATTAAAAACCAGGAGAACAAGATCAACTCCCAGATTCAAAATAGGCAGTTTAAAACAAACCAAGGACTTTTTACAGGCAGCTGATAAGGGACACCATTATAGTAGATAGTCCACCTGCAGAGGAAGCCCTGGAAAACTACTGGAGACCTCTATTTGAAACAGAAGGCAAATATAATCAAGAGGCCCAGTGGATTGAAGATATTATTAGGCTCAATGAAACCAAGCCTCAGATGCCAGAACCAGTCATAACTCCTGGTATGATAACAAGAAAACTGGCACAATTATCCAACCACAAAGCACCTGGCATCGACACTGTCCAAAACTTTTGGCTGAAGCAATTGACTGCACTCCACCCCCACTACAGTGATTGCTTCAGCAGGATGCTAAGAGATGAAGAAGCAACACCACCCTGGCTGACAGAGGGGGACACCAGCCTCATACCCAAGACCAAGGAGACACAACGGCCAAATAAATACAGGCCAATATGCTGCCTTACAACTACCTACAAGCTTTTCACTGGTCTGATAGCCGATGGTATATATGACCACCTATCTTCTGGGACCTACCTTGAAAAAGAGCAGACAGGGTGCAGAAGAAAATTCCTCGGTACCAAAGCCCAGCTATTAATCAACAAGACCGTCCTAGAAGACTGTAAGAAGAGACACAAAAACCTGAGCATGGCGTGGATTGATTACCAGAAGGCATTTGACAGTGTGCCACACTCATGGCTACTTCGGTGCCTTGTGTTATACAAAGTCCACCCGGTAATTAGACAAACAATGGCTGCTCACCTTCAGATGTGGAAAACTACAATATCATTAAATCACAATGGAGGAAAAACCCATCATCCCTGAAGTAAAAATCAAAAGGGGAATATTCCAAGGTTATCTCTCTTACTCTTCTGTATGGCAATAGACCCACTAAGCAAGCTCTTGAATAAAAATCCGAGCGCCTACAATTTGAGTCAGGGACGCCATCAAAATCCAAGCAAGAGAATAAACCATCTGCTCCTCATGGATGATCTTAAGCTGTATGCTAGCTCTGACACCGATCTGCACCACCTTCTGCAGGTAGTACACATATTCTCCAGTGACATCGGAATGAAGTTTGGCCTGGATAAATGTGCCAAATGTACACTCAGAGCTGGGAAGAAGACCCACACAGAAAATATGCAGCTTAATGAAAACATCAACATCAGGGATCTAGAAGAGCATGAGCCTTACAAGTACCTTGGCATTGAGGAAAATGAGAACATACAACATGCCAAGATGAGGGAGAAGATTAGTAAAGAATATGTACGCCGGGTGAGGAAAATATGCAAAACCCAGCTCACCAATAAAAATAAAATTACTGCCATAAACCAGCTTGCTATGCCAGTAATAACATACAGCTTTGGTATCATTGACTGGCCACAAAAATACATCAACCGGCTAGATGTAAAGACACGGAAGCTACTAACGCTTCATAAAATAATATACAGAAATCAGTGTTTACCAAGGCTGTATTTGCCCAGGGGAGAAGGAGGTCTGGGACTCTCAGAGATTAATCATCAACATAGGGCAACTATTGTGAGCACCGGTCAGTATCTGAGAAGCTCCCAGAATGAAACCCTCTCAATAGTATATGAACATCAAGAGACAAGAGTCAGCAGAAAAACATCAGTCACCCAGCTGGCCAAACATTTTGGTCAGGGCTGTCTCTCAGATGAGGACGAAACACCAAACAAGTGTGCCACAGAAATAGCAAGAAAGAGCCGGCAGAAATATACCGAGACCTTTCAACAGATGAACCTTAAAGAATGGGAACAAAATCAGCGTGCAAAGTATTTTCTGGGGGAACTCTCTCAGGAATACATAGATAAAGAAGGTTCTTTGAACTGGCTCACCACCACGATCAAGAAAGGGTCATAATGGCTGCCCAAGACCAGGGATTGATGACCAATGCATTCAAGAAGATGGCATGGATCAGTAATGACAATAAATGAAGGTTCTGCCATACAGAATTGGAAAGTGTTGGTCATCTGATATCAAGTTGCAAAGTTCTTCTAGGGGACGGCTACTATACAGCGAGACATGATGGAGTATGCAAGTACCTCCACTGGACCATCTGTAAAAAAATAAACATCCAGTGTAGCAGCAAGTCCTGGGAACATCAACCTGAAAGAACAGTTGGAAATGACTTATATACCATACATTACGACCATGTAATTCCTACAGCCACCTACCTTGAAAATGCTGCTATGAAACCTGACATAGTTATATGGAATAAGTCAGAGAGAGTTGCAACCTTGATTGAAGTGAGTGTTCCTAATGATGGCGGTCTTAACAGAGCTGAAAGAGAGAAACGGACCAAATACCAAGGTCTCATGTATGATATGAAAAGAAACTGGAACCTAAAGGGGATATCGATCATACCAGTTATCATAGGTGCCACAGGACTTATGAAGAAGAACCTGAAGTCCTACCTAACTAATATTCCTGGTGAACCAAGTGCAAAAGAGATTCAGACAATTGCATTTAAGGGAACAGCGAGGATACTAAAAAGAGCTCTCGGTTGGTTTCAATAAAAAAGCGGGGCAATGTTGGCAGCTGGTTTGGCTGCCCCATACCCAGCATTACAATCTTCAAAGGAAGAAAAAAAAATGAAATTCTTTATTTGGCCAATCAACTCTGGTGTTCTGACTTCCTTACACCTCACATCATCCCTCACAGACTCCTTGCCTTTCTTTAATCTCTTATGCCACTCAAAAACTAATGCTCGGTTCATGCAAGATCGCCTAAAAGCAATCTTAATCATTCCATGTTTCTTTTCCAACTTTCAAACAGAATTTTAGTGCATATCGTTATTTTAAAGCGTTCACCGTGGGTCGGTTGAGCTGGCTCCTCCAACTAAATTCTCCGCATCTTGTAAAGAGGCCGCCCGTCGGAGTGAAGCTGCGGTCGATATCAGGTCCAGCTATTCGCAGTTTAAGCAGCACACTCCTTAAAGGCGAGAACACAGAACCAAATCGGAATCCTGCGTCACAGTGCCGAGCTAGATTTTCTAGCTGACCATCTCGGCGTTTCTTTCAACCCTGGAGTAAGGCTGGGTTGATAGTGGCATGGATGAGTTCATCTGATTGCCGGCATAGAATGTGACTAAACCATCGGAGACGTCTCGAAAGGAGCGTCTGTTTGCGAGATGGTATCTAACAGCGGGAACGGATGATGGCATTCATGATTAATTGGTGCCAGCGAACCGGAAGGATGCAGCGTTACGAAATTCAGTCTGTGCAGGTCACAAACTCGTACTAACTAGGTTTCGCATCCATATAGGAGAATGGTGCTCCAACCAGAACTTGCCCCCATACTTACTGTTTAAGCATTGCCTTAAGGAGAATTGCTTTCCAACACCGTGGAAAACCTCATCAGTATACTCTATATTTAAGAATTCACGTGATCAGTCATCTCCCTGTGTGCCATGAGTAAGTTAAAATAAAGAAGTAGTCAACCACCTCAGCAGAAATAACCTTCTTAATGACATGCAATATGGTTTCCGCTCTGCAAGATCTACAGCAGATGTGCTAGCGGTTACATCTCATAGGATTAGTGAATCTCTTGACAAAGGTTTCCTTTCTAGGACAATTGCTCTTGATATATCGAAGGCCTTCGATAAGGTATGGCATGGGCCTACTTCACAAGATTTCCAGCTACGGTATAACTGGAAATGTTTTCTCAATCATTAAATCATTTCTCTCTGATAGGTTCATAAGAGTAGTGGTTGATGGGCAGAAATCAGAGGCCCACAGTAGTAATGCTGGAGTCCCTCAGGGCTCCATCCTGGGCCCAACTCTCTTCCTGATCTACATCAATGATCTCCCAAAACACATACTTAAATCATTCGTTGACATCTATGCTGATGACACGACCATCTATGGCAACACATGAAAGGCCGTAAATGACAAAGTTCTCTCTAATTCTCTCTTCTCTGATCTCGAGCACGTGGCACATTGGGGGAACATTGCGTGGCACATTGGAGGTGGCTGATCACTTTTAATGCATCCAAAACTAAGCTTCTATCTTTACATCATCAACTCTCTGATCCCTATCTGGCATCAATTGAAATGGATGGAGCTCGTCTTGGGGAAGCACCATGCTTTAACAAGCTTCTGGGTTTGACCTTTACTCCTGATCTGAAATGGAACACATACATAAGGTCTGTTGCCAAGGACGCTGGGAAAATGGTGGGATCCTTCTACCGTTCCAGAAGATATCTCACTACTGATGCAATTCTCTATCTGCATAAAAGCCAAGTACGTCCAAGGATGGAATACTGCTGCCACATTTGGGCAGGAGCTGCTAAAAACAGCTTATCCTGCCTTGACAGAGTACAAAATAGACTTCGTAGCTTAGTGGAGGATGCCCTTTTCTCTTCCCTGCAGCCTCTCTCCCACAGAAGAGACGTTGCGAGCCTGTCTTTGTTTTATCGATATTTCCATGGCAAGTGCTCGTCTGAGCTCCAATCTCTTGTCCCCTCTCGCCAATCTTTCACGAGAAACACCTGTCTGGCTGAAACTACTGTCAATAATTCTTCCCACTACCTGTGCCTAAATCCAAACGTATGCTTTTGTTTTGTCTTTCATTCACGTGTTTATTAATGCGTTTTATTTGTCTTTAGGGTGGATTTACTCGAAAGTACTCCCTCAGTTCGAAAACTGGGACTCTACTTCCGGATTTCCCGAATGCTCAATATCTAATTCTACCAGAAAGTGTTTCAAGAGAAAAGGTAAGAAAAACATTTTTTAAAACAATTATATGGATCAAATACAAAATGGTGGCTTGAACCGCAAATGCTGCTACGTGTGAAACAAGTTGAGTAAATAGTTGAAGAATAAACACTTATTGATACATTATTATTCTTGAAAAAGACATTCACATAATAAAGAGAATTATTTTCATTTTTTTAGTATTAAAAATATTTTATTCAACCACAATTAAAGTTTAACGTTAGGAGTTATTTTTATAAAATTCTTATATATATATATATAATCGTCAGAAGCGCTGATTGTCGTCTAGGCGGTCAGGTTTCACTCCTAATTGTAGGCAACTGCTATTCTAGTTAAACTAAACAGTTTTAATACAGCAAAACAGTCTTTCTGTAGATTATATATATATATATATATATATATATATATATACATATGTGTGTGTATGTGTGTGTGTGTGTGTGTGTGTGTGTGTGTGTGTGTGTGTGTAAAATTACTATATTTAGGCAGCATTGTATTCTCATTCAAACAAACATTATTAAATGCAACGGAGACACTTTGCTTTATGATTCTTTTTTAAAAATTTTCGATTCTTCTTATAATCTTGAAACCGAAAATATTAATAAAGGTTCCATAGTTGTTATTATCATGAGCGCTTTCGATTCGTCCACGAATCATCTTCAGGTGTTGAGGGAGTAAAAGTGCGAAGGAGCGAAAATGAAAATTAAAAAATGAAAAGTAAAATATACATTAAACCGCGTTACATGATGTAAATTAAAATATATAAAGTCGATGAGAAGTCGATTGAAATATAAGTCGATTAAAAATTCGACTATTAAAATCAGATAGTTCGTTGGTACTGTTGGCACAGTCTGTCCATTATGCGCTACGCAAGACATTTTAACACATTGCTGCTTTTCTCGAATGCAATATTATTTATAGTATGGTGATGAGTACTAATATAGGACTCTTCAAGAATTTTTAATTTTTTCATATTATTTTCCCGTTGTATACTTTTTGTGTTGTCGACGAGGACATTTCCAAGATTGGAGGGAAGCAGTTGCGTTTTTTTATCAACTGTATAATATAGCGCTAGTATTATTTAAATGCATAGTGATTCGCCGAGACAGCGTTGTCGTTGTATGCCCAATCTATGTATTATTCTTATATTTATTTTCGGAATTACATTCTCCCAGGGAGCATTTGAATCTATACATTATATCGGTTTGTTCCAACGTTTTTATGTGATGAGTTGTTTCTAACCACGGGGTTTTGTGTTCTAAACTTCTTGTAGTAAATAATAAATTTAATTTCCGAATTGCTATCAATAGGCGTCAAATATCTACGAACGATATTTTTAATTGCATTTTCTTCGATTCTGAAGTTAGGTGTCATTTGATTTTGGTAAAATATATTAATGGAGTTTACATTACGGTGCTGGCTAATATTATTATTAGGGTTTTCAAGGGATTGGAGTATTTATTTTATTTGTTCATCAACAATGTAATTAGGAAATGATTGTTGATGATGAGTACTTGCTTAATGCTTTTTATTTCAATTAGTAATGCTTTTTTGTGGATGATATCATTTTAACGCAATTTAATACATTTTTAATTATGGCTATTTTGTACCTATGTGGACACTCACGCTTAAAATTCAGGAGGCTGGAGTTTATGCTCGTTGTCATTTTATATACAGGAGTGTTAAAATTATTATTGGACGTATCAATAAGGGCGTCAAGAAATGAAATTTTATTATTATTCAACTCTACAGTGAACTTAAGGATTGAGTTTTCTGTATATTCGTTCATTATTTTCAGCTAAAATAAGAATGTCATCCACGTAGCGTACATACACAGGAGGCTTCATGTTATTTTTAAATATATTGTTCTCTAGATTAGCCGTGTAGAATTCACTTCCATTGCCACTCCATCTATTTGGGTATGTATAGTTCGAGTGGCAATTCTACATAGTTTTTATCGACTTCTCATTGACTTTATATTTTTTGACTTACCATCACATGATGCGTTTTAATGTATATTTTATTTTTCACTTTTTAATTTCCATTTTCATGTGTGTGTGTGTGTGTGTGTGTGTGTGTGTGTGTGTGTGTGTGTGTGTGTGTGTGTGTGTGTGCGCGCTTCAAAAAGGGGTAACTGAAATTATCATATCTCTGCCCTATGACATCTTCTCGATTTGTGGTATAATTAAGGTACAAAATATTGTAATTTTACTGCATTTTTTTTTACTTCGACCTCTTTTACTCTCTACTCCGTGTTGATGAAGACAATGTAAAGAAGTTTTCCAATTTTAAACTTTTATCTGAATGGCAAACAAATACTACTTTTAGTCACAAATCATTTGCTTGTAAGTCAATTGATCTCTTGTAATCAATACATTATTCGGCTTCTAAGAATTTTACGCTAGTCCTAATATTGTTTCAGGTATCATCAGTTGCTTACCACGAAAAACTGTTTCGGAGATTTAATCTCATGGTTTCCCAGCAGTGTTGATCAAACACAACCTGTTTTGACAAAAAACGTTCTCGATATCGGATTTAGTTTTTCCCCAAGATTAATTTTTACTAAACTATTTGTCTTATATATATATATATATATATATATATATATATATATATATATATATATATATATATATATATATATATATAAAGTGACCTCGTTTATCTGTCTGTGTGCGTAACGGTCTCTACAAAACTACTTTGTCAATTATTAGTCTACATACTTAAACCTTCATAAGGCGATATGGATTTGTTCGATTTATTTTTTTAGCCGGTAAAAATAGCTGCTAACGGGTCAAAAGTAAAATAATTGAAAGTTGGCAAGCCTAAGTCGACTAAACGTGTTACCTTTACGTATGCGCAAATATACATTTAACAACATTATTTTTGTAAGTTTTTGTATGCTTATGGACTTAGTTCAGATGGTGACGAATAATGCTCGTGAACTGTACGTTTTGGTTTCGATTGTAGTTTAGGGCACCCATCATCTTTATTTTTTTAACTAATCACTAATATATATTAGGTACAATATAATAAACAATAATTTGTAGTTTATTAGCTCTTTAATAATAAATACGAAATTTGCATAAACCAAGACATCATATTTAAGCGCATTTTATGACCGGACAACGCCGGGAGGTCTGATACTCTCTCTCTCTCTCTCTCTCTCTCTCTCTCTCTCTCTCTCTCTCTCTCTCTCTCTCTCTCTCTCTCGTTGACGATATTTGCAGGCAATAGAATTTATTTTACAAAGTCATAGTTGATGATTTTCCAGGATTTATTTAACACTAAAATAATCTGAATAGTTACATTATGTTAAGCAATCTTCTCATATCATAATTCGGTTTATTATAAAATTTATGACTTAATTAAATTTTCAAATTTCATACGTACGCTCCACAAATCAATACTATATAATATTCATGTATGTACGCGTTTGAAAAAATCGTTTTATTATTTAGATGTATATGTGTGTGTGCGGCTATATGTATGTAAATATTTAATCGATAAACTCTTAATCTACTGGTCACACAACACTGAAATTAACAGGAAATCGTAATCATACACCAAGGATGGTTTATAAGGAATAAAATCTTTGTTTAGATAGATGAATAACGCTTACAGC
>NC_136486.1:176582990-176617990 GCF_053919585.1 Euprymna scolopes | reverse complement strand
TGAAACAAAGAAAATCAGACAGATGTAGTTGAATACAGGAAAATATTGAGCAGAAGGACACGCAAACAAGATGGTGTAAACGGCTGTAAAATTGAAGGAAAAGGGTGGTTTAATATTTGCCATAAACCTACGTGAGAATTTGTCGAGTAGCAAAACATAGCCCTTCTCTTCATTTTCTGAAAGTTCTACTCGTGGCGTATAGTTTTTCTTTTTTCTTTTTCTTTTTTGTTGTCGATTTTAATTTAAAAATATGGACGATAGCATCGCCCCTGCTTTCTCCTACCTTTCTGAAACACGAATATATACTCATGTGCCATCCATGTGATATTATTACATCTGCCTTCTGCTCTTTCAGCCACCCTACCTTCTAATTGATCCTTTTCTCTTCACACTTAAACTATTGCCAATCTGTTATCCCCTCTCTTCTGGCCGCATAAAAAGATATCACCAACCTCGTAACCTCCTGTTTAATGTTTAGTTTTAAAATATGTAAACGAAGAAATGATTTGTGGCGATTTTAAATGGTACCTCGTATTATATTGTAAATATAACTCATTAATAAAAAAAAAATTAAATAAAATGGTGTGATATACCCGGGCTTGAACACGTGATATGCTCTACCATTGGGCTATATCTCTAGCTATCAATAATTATGTTTCTTCTAAGACGAAATCATTTGCTAAGATTTTGTTTACCGTTCTCGATGTAACGTATAAAAATTCTCCTGTAAAATTTCTTCTTCTTAAGAAAATAAATTATTTTTAGGGTTGGATTTTTTCGATGTTCGATTCTTATCGGATGAATTTCTGTACAAAACATGCTTAAGAACACTGCCAGAAAGATAAATTACCTTTGTGTGAAATTTACAAATGATGAGCATAGTCGTTTCGGAACCTATGAGGAAGGAACGTACACACTCACACAAAGTGACTTTTATATAATATGATATATATATATATATATATATATATATATATATCATATTATATATATATGTATATATATATATCATATTATATATATATATATGTATATATATATATATATAAAGATAGAGAGAGAGGTAGATGGATAGATAGATAGATATAATTCACTTATATATATATATATATATATATATATATATATATATATAATTTTAGTTATTCAATAAATTTAAAAATTTATGACATGAAATGCTTAAATTTCATATCAAAAGATTTTTATTATTCTATGTACGACAAAGAATACATTTGAAATATTATAACTCCTTATGCTATACGATTTCGATGTCGTACATGACTAAAATTTGATTTGTTTGCTCTATCTTGTATATCGAGCAATTTTTATTTAGATGAGATAATACTTATAGAATATTACTGCCAATAATATTTTGTAAGACCTGTAATCACAGGTTTTCATACCAGTTGACTGTTAGATAATTTTATTCTGAAGAATATATATATATATATATATATATATATATATATATATATATATATATATATATATGTGTGTGTGTGTGTGTGTGTGTGTAATTGAATGATATAACTACTTTTGGATGCTATAAAAATAAATAGCAATGATAAATATAGCAGATAAAGCAATAATATGAGAAATATTAAAATGATGAAAATAAAATTGCAATATTGACAAAATTTATTAAAGCAGTATTATAAACATGTTCCTTTAATCATGTTATAATTTTAATAGATAATAAAAAATATTTTGCTTCCAATTTTTCAATTTTATGTTAACCATTAATTTGTTATTTCATTGGACTTTTCTTTCGGACGAGATGTGTTTACATTTGAGAATCAATGGATAAGGACCAGTTTACATATTCCTTGCTTGAACAATTGTTCTTATATATATTTCACTGTATCATACTTTCCATTGTCACGAGAGAAGCAATTGTTTCAAGTTGAAATCAAAGTCCGACCATTTTGCAAATATTAGAGCCACAACCACCACGTCATTAGAAGTTACGAAAATAAAACCATCATGAAGACATGATTGTATTTGTGTAGCCACTCACCATATTTGTCTATTATTATTATTATTATTATTATTATTATTATTATTATTATTATTATTATTATTAAAAACAACGACAACAACAACTATGTATGGCGAACTATAAAATAAATACTAAAAAGCGATTAGTCACGTCTGGTTTTATCATTTTATCGTTTTAAAAAGTTTAACTGTAGTTATCTGCTTGTTTAGGATACACATAATTTTCAAAAGGGACATTTCCTTTGGTATCACCGATTCAGTTTTCTTTTTTTTTTTTTTCTTTTTCATTTTTTACAACGTGATATTTCCGTATTACGAAATGACATTTCTTTGCCAATCACCGTTTTGTCAGAGAAGAATCGCTAAAGTCATGTACGAATTATTTTCATATATGGTCTGTTCATTACAACCCCATGCGTCTTATGAAATGTGGAAATTTCTTTGTAAATAAAGGCAAGCTATTTGTAATATCGTATTAAATATTTTCATTTATATTTCGGGTACGTATTATGAAATGTAAAAATAGCTTTGAAAATGAAATGGGTCTTGTTTTTGCGAAAGTTTGGCAAGCGGCAACCATAGATTAGAGTTCAGTAGAGCACTTGCCATGAAAATAATGATAGAGCAGGGACGGTTTCGCAACGTCTCTTCCGCAGGAAAGGGTTTGCAGGGAAGAGAAAAGGGCAACACTTACTATGTTTCGAAGCTGGTTTTGAACTCTATCTCCAAGTAGCTCTTGCCCAGATGTTGTAACAGTACTCCATTTTAGGGCGTACCTGGCTCATACAAATAGAAGACACTGTATTCGAGTAATAATCTAGTGAATCGGTGTTCATTCATAGTCGAGGTTGGTAATAACTGGTAAATGGCTTGTAAGTTAACGCCGCTTGGATCATATCTCTAAAACAACGATGTAGGTTAATATAAAAACTGTTATGGTATATGACAAATTCTATGAAATAAATAAACTAATATTTATTTAAAACAAATATAACTGTTTATCTTGTAAATGATATTAATAGGGAAATAGTCATTTTTATTATTAGTGACGTAAAATCAAACAGATGTAGTTGAATACAGGAAAATATTGAGCAGAAGGACACGCAAACAAGATGGTGTAAACTGATTTTTCTTGTGAGGTCATTCTCTAAAAGTGTTACCATTTAATCGGTTTTCCTGGTCGAGATAAATATTATATGAACGAATTTAATTGAAGCGCTTTTTTTTCTATTACAAAACAACAATAATAAAAAGAATTGGCTAGTCGGAATCAAATATCGATTTGTTAAATGCTAACGATGACAAATGATGAGAATCAGACTAGCTTTTCTTTATATTATATATATATATTGAAAAAACAGCGCGAAGTCCCCCTCTCTCTCTCTCTCTCTCTCTCTCTCTCTCTTTCTCTCTCTCTCTCTTGCCCCCGCTATCTCTCTCTCTCTTTCTCTCTCTTATTTCTCAAATAAAACAGCACAATGGAGGAAATCATATGATTAAAAACCGATGTTTATGGTGGATCTAGAATACTGAACATCAGGCCGTGTTTCATGTTTAGATTCTGTTCGGGGTAGAATAAAAATAAAAAAGCAGACTAAATACACGGGGTGGGTCTGTGCTATATCAATCGCCGCGTTCACAGGCGTTTGAACAGGCCTATTTGCACAATATCCGTGCGTTGAGCGAGCCACCATCGAGGCCAGACAATATCGTTACAATTTATAAGGTCCAGTTTGACACTAAAGTCAACAGAAACTCTAAATTATACAAGGAACCTCGGGTGTGCATAACCGTTTTAAAAAAAAAGAAGTGGATAGAAAGGGTGGAGGAGTAAAGATTCAATAAGGGTGGGGCGAAAGACTTTCGACCATAAAGGAGAAAAATGAGGTGAGGTGTGACTGGGGGCAGATAATTGTGTGTACAGTCGGGTTTTGCCTAACCTGTCTCTCTATCACTCCTTCTGTGCCATCCCTTTCTCCCTTCCTCTCTCTCTTTCTCTCTCTCTCTCTCTCTCTCCCTTTCTTCTCTTCTCTTCTAATTTCTTTCCTCGCCCTGTCTCTATCTCTCTTTCTTTCTTTCTCGCACTGTTTTTTTTTCTCTCGTTTTTGTATTTTCCTCTCCCTACTTCTTTTCCTTAGTCTTTTTATTTTTAAGGCACATTAACAATTTTTAGACGCCTCCTCATCTCAGTAGGTCTGTAGCAGATACCATGAAAATATGTGAAAGGAGTGACGTCAGTCGTATGCTTCTCTTTTCCTGTCTAAGACGTGTTCTTTTTCATCTTTATTTCGACTTCGTCCTCATTTCACGGGCTTTTTCGACCTGGCAAGATGTAAGATTCACACGTCCTACAGACATACATAGATTTTCCCATTTTTATCGACACTCCATTTTGTGGCCATCCTTTTGCACAGATGCGTACATTTTCTTTTACCCTTCTTTAACAGTTACCCCCCTCCCCCCCCCCAAAAAAAAAAAAATAAATAAATACTTGTAACAAACTCTTTCAATTTTTATACACGTGTAAAATATCTCATAATTTCTATTGAATCTGTGAATTTGCTCAGAATTTCGACCGAACCTTCATTTAATCCACGGAGGTAACATGTTCCCGTCCGTACTTTATTCCACTATGCAAGGACCCGTTAGCGTAGTGGATAAAGTACCTGGTATTTTCAATTGTAAAGTTACACTCTTCTGAAGGATGAAGATTCAATCCTCAGTGCGGAAGACACTAAAAAATTACTTAGGACTTCTACCCAATCATGGCTGACGGAACAAGAGCAAGCTACTTCCGTTGATTAAATTACGGGTTATGTTCGAAATTTTGTACAGGTTTCCGAGCTGGGCAAAAAGATTCACAAGTTCAACAAGATACATCTGAAGAATATCGGAGGTTACATCGACCGAAACGCTGTGAAAATGACACTCAAGGTGAAAAAAGTAGTCAGAATAAGCCAAACGATATGAATTTTCAAGTTTCATTTTAAAATTTCACAATGGAATTAAGATTTTTATAAATATTAAATGGTATAAATTTGAGCCAGGACAACGCCGTGTGAATTGATATTTTTGTAAAAAAAAATAAGGATTTATTGCAACGAACTTTTCAGCAGAAGAACGAAACATTTAACTCGTATAATAAATAGCGAACTGGTGAGAGAAATCAAAAAGAGATCAAATTAAGTTTGGGAGAAAAAACATTGGAAACAAAAGTAAAATTTTTAAAATGAAACAATCAAAGGGAGATATCGAAGCAAAATAAAGAAAGGGAAAAGGCAGGAGTTGGAAACAAAAGAAAAAGTCAACAAACGGAACTATTAAAATCCGTCGTAATAAATCCTACAAACTTTTCTTTTTTCCAAAATTTATGGCGCATTCTACTGGGTCGAATCCCAAACAGCAAATATAACCTACCATTTAAATAAATGCGCACTTCGTTCAATCACGAGTAGGACTACCCGTGCCTGGAGAGGTTCAAAACATTTATATAACGTAATCTGGTGTTTTCTTCAATCCCCACGGTTACACTCACTTCGTCGACGAAATCTGCTCGTCGTGTTTCTGTAGTCGCAGTGGTGATGAGGCAGAAAAAGTTTCCAGTTTTCTTCACGCTATCGGAATAATAACGTTCTTGTTAAATCGCTTAAGTAAAGCGACATTGTACCTAGTCAGTGTCAGATGGGTGTGACCATTTTTGAATACCAGGCACTGTATGTGGGAGGACGTCAGCACCTCTCTGCAAGAACTGCAAAAACTAATGTCACTATCTTTCCAGGCTAAGACATACATGCAACTGGGGATCGCTTGTGAATTGATATTTCCTAGAAACTTCATCTTTCGGAAGAATTCGGTTCAACTCACTTAAGGCGAATTCCACTTCGTTTCGTTTTGTGTCGTGTTTATCTGTATCCATCTTCTTCTTCTTCTTCTTCTTCTCCTTCTTCTTCTTCGTCGTCGTCGTCGTCTTCGTCTTCTTAGGAACAGCTTTCATAAACATTGCTACCAGGCAGTTCAGCGTAAAATACGCTTAAATGTATGCAAATTTCGTTTTTATTATTATAGAGACAATTTTCTATTGATAATTATATTGTACTCTATATATATATTATTGATTTAAGCAGTTAAAAAATATATAGTTTAGGTGCCTTCATTTATAATAGAAACCAAAATTAATTAGCTCGCCAGCGGTATTCACTATTATATGACCTAAGGAAAAATGGATATCAAAACTTTAAATATTAACGCAATTTAACATATAAATGTATGTTTGCGCATGCGTAGAGGAACACTTATAGTCGACTTCTGTGTGCCGAGTTCCAATTTTTTACCGACTAAAAACTAAATAGAATTTATTCCACAGGTCCGAATCCCCTATATGTCAAGTTTCAAGTCTGTAGACCAAATATAAACAAAGTAGTTTAAAATAAATAAATATTATGTTTCTAAATTTTTTAGATGAGGATTGATAATTTGGATTATTTAGATTATTTGGATTACTGTTCTCGTCTTGAGTGTTATTCTCAAAACGTTTCATCCGATGTAACCTCCGGCCTTCTTTAGGTGTATCTTGTCAAACGCGAGGATCTTCCTGTCGAACTCGGGAATCTGTGCGGATTTTTTATTGCTGTTTCATCCGAAACAAGGAAGTGTCATTTGGATATAAGGGGCTACTATTTGGGGGAAAATTTGCAAGGATACTATGTAGGGAGTTGAGCAGAAAGATTTCTGTTCACTTTACACTTCATCTTCTGCGTGTCAGTTCAATGGGAGAAGTAGGGACCCGGGACGGAATTCCAAAGTCTAGCAGTTCTAGGGAAGAAACTATTTGATAGGAAGGCTATCCTGTACCTAGGGATCTATACAGTGTAGAGGTGGGATTTTGCTATATGTCGGGTTAGTCGTGGGCAGGTATTTACGTCAAGCGGGTACAAAGTGTTAAGTTCGTCGGATCACCTTCCATTAAAATATTTGTGAAATAGATACAGAGATGCAACATTTCGTCGATGGGGCAAAGGCTAGAGTTTGGTTGACAGTATGGGATCGATTAGGTTGGCCATTTTGTTGTTACCCTATTTAGGAGTGAGAGACTAGTAGCAGATGCACTTGTCCAAATGTGGCAAAAAATATTCCATGGCGAACGGTGACGTTGATACTCTCAGGCATAATTAACTTTCTAGCATAGCAAAAAGAATCCACCTTCTTCGCGGCAATCTTGGTAATGCCCTCGATATATTTGCTTCAATTCATGTTCCCTGTGAACGTTAAGTTGAGGAGTTTGAATGAAGTACTTTCAGGTAATGCACCATTAGCCATGGCTATCAGTGATTGAAAAGGTTTAAATTAATTATTGAGATTGTAATTATTAAAGAAAAGAAGCTTAGTCCTGGCAGTATTAAATATTACCATCCATTTTGTCCCCATTTCACTACAGACTGGAAGTTTTTTTCTATTGTTTCACTCATTTCCTTTTCATTCGTTTTCCCCTCATGTTTGTTAAAGAGTGTGGTATCATCAGCAAATATATCCAGCTCGGAGATAATTTTTACAAGAGAGATTCGCTGTGTCTGTGTAACTATAGAAACCAAGTCAATTACTTTAGTGGAAATTAAAGTCACCAAATACATGTACTTGCATGCTGGTATATAAAGAGAGTGCTACATCTATGCTGTCAGGTAGGTGTTTGATTAGAGTACATTCCTGGGACAAAGTAGAGGAAATATAAATAACTTAAGCTATGTTGAAGGTTTAGTCTATAGCACATGAATCCTGATTGTCTGATTCTAGTTTGGCTTCTCTAGTCAAGAGGAGGATGTTACGAATATGAACTCTAAGTCCATGCATGTGTCTGTCTGAATCCTTGTGACAAAGTGGGAAACAACCAGACATGTTAGTGGTTAAATGGAATGGAGAAGTATAGATCAGTTTTACTCAGCGCTAAGATATCCGAGAGTTTGCTTCGACTAACATTTCGACATCGGCTAAGTTAGTTCTAAGACAACAGGTATGTGTAAATGCGGATTAGTATCGTTTTTGCTTTTGGGGGTGGGGTATTGGGCTGTCACTTCATTTAATACTTTCAGTTTTAATGTGTGAAGTGCTGGACAACGTGGGTGTGTATAACCCCTAACATGCAACACAAGTAGATCATCGATCAACTCTTCGTCCATATGAATGTGGCCTTGATAAAGCCGGAAATAAATGCAGAATCCATTTCCATGCGCTACATGGTACTACAAGGATGCTGATATTATACAACTGATGATAGAACAGCCGCTTTAAGTGTTACCAAAGAGTTTGATCTCCTGTACGATCAGCCGGAATACAACAACCAGGCAAACTGTCAAACCAGTATCCTTAATGCTGTCAGACAAGAGTGATCCAGTCAAATCGTGTGAGCATATATGGCAATCAGGCACCTCCAAAAATACCCAGTATAAGGGGAAGGGAATGAGATAGGATTTGGGGATGATGTTCATTGCCCTTGTTATGAAACAACGCAAAGCACTGGTTGTTTCGTGCTGAGTCCCGTGTGTCGCACCTCCGTACCTGACTAATAGGCAAAGAAGGTGTATGAAAGCCGGACGATAGGCACAACCTATCTACTTTTTAAACAATTTACGTTTGCAAACCGGTAACTTGTTTGAGTCACCACCTCTAGAAAGATTGCCTACAAGGATTAAAGAGGCATCCATACGCCGTTTGTTTGGTGCCAAGACTATAAAGTCAGTGGCACAGGTTTAACATAAACTTTCCTATCTATATGGATGACCTGACGAACTATCTATGGGTCTACCGGCATCGAGAAGGGTAGACTCACGTCTGGGTTCAAAGTCATGTATTTATACGCCTCCACATGGGTAGTTAGGATTAATGGAGTTATTACTAAAGATAATTAGTATCTGCTATAAAGTTAAACTCCCCAGCAAAATAGAATTAAGATAGGATTGAAATATATTGTTCCCCAATTGCTTTAAGTGGAAAAGCGAGGGATAAGTATGAGCATGAGGTGTTAATTTAAAGTTAGTACCTATAAGATTTAACGATGAATAAATATGATTTATGGATTAACGGAACAATTTAATCTTAATTTAAATTAACATACTCACGTTCTGTCAGCCATTACCGAATATTTTAAGTAATTCGAAATTGTATTATTATTAGTTCTTGCACTGAGGATTGAAATTTTAACCTCCAGACAAATGTCACTTAGAACTGAATTTAACTTTTTACTTTATTCGTTACGCCATGCAAGAATGCGTTGTTTATTAGAAATGAAAATAAACTTTTTTGAATCTTTAAAGATAAAAAAAAATAAACGTTCAGATTTATGTTCTTTGCTTTTTCTTTGCAGTATTTTCATTTTTTAAATGTGACTTTCTAAAATTGTCGCTCTAGAAAAGACTACATAATTCCACTTCCATTTGATGAAACCCGGTTTTATCTTATTATTGCGGATCATCTACTAATTGTCCAGTTGTGTACAAATCCAAAGAGCGACAGGAGGTTATAATCATGGCTGAAAGTGGCACAATGTTCAACAAGTAAGATCAGAGATGCGCCGCTGTACAACTCATGGTCTCTACCGATCCAAGTTATGACAACAGGACCATTGCCAGCACCCTCAAAATGCAAATCCTAACGGTTCAACGTTTGAGCGCACGGCTCAATGAGATTATGATCTTTGGTGTGGCTTCAAGTGAGAGCCACATCACATCTTCGAAATCAGCTTGAAAGTCAACACCAAAGTGTACCTGGATGTGCTGACGAGTGTGGTAATCCCCTGATGTAATCAGGTGGCCGCTGGGTGACCCTCGGTGTTGTAGCAGGACTCGGTGCCGGCCCACAAGTCCAAAGTAACTCAGGCTTAGCTTCAGGATGTACCCTTCTCTTACTGGCCTCTCTCCTCCCTTGACCTGAACCCGTTGGACTACTTTGTTTGGTCATATATCGAGAACATCACCAACATGACCTCTCACAATACCAAAGCTAGTCTGATCGCCGCCATCCGCTGAGTATTCGTCGAGCTCTCACCGGCGCTTGTGGAAAAGGCATTCTCCTGATTCTAGACTGAGTATCAAGGCCGTGATTGAGACTGAAGGCGGCTACATTGAATAGATGTCAGCTCTAATTAATAATCAAGTTATCTGAATTGATTTTTTTCAGTAAAAGTTTTAAAATAAAAGTGTACTGTTATTTCTTTAGGGCAAAAAATTTATCGTTCCATCTCGTACTTAATTTTTTTTAAACACACACACACACACACACACACACACACACACACACATATATATATATATATATATATATATATATATATATATATATATATATATATATATATATATACTAAGCAGAAGTACCCGTCGTTGACTGGGTTCAAAAACAGCCTGCAGAAAATGGACTATTATTGATGAAAGTATGATAGGTTATGAAAAGGAGGGGGTTGTAAAGAGATAGGTTTTGATACTCAAAAATTTTACCCCAAGCAAAATATGATGAAAGTAAAGATAATTTTCGCGAATATATATTTTTTATATCAACTTTGTTTCCATTCGTAGCCAAGAGTGATCAACAAAATGATGTTTCCTTACAAAGAGAAAATGTTATATATGTAATAATATAAATATACAAGAAATAAATGTTACCATAGTTAATAATAAAAGTTACTTTTATGGTAGAAAAGTTCATTGGTTTGTAGTTTTAAGTAGTTTGTAAATTTTTTTTAATTCACGAACCGGTTTAAAAAAATCAAAATGGCAGCGACTTTGAAATGGAGTGCCTCGTTTTCAATTTGAAGGAGGGGCACCTGAGCATTCTGTGCTAACAATTTAAGAGATTTCCGTCAACGTAAGGAATATTCATAACCATATTTTAATGTTTTCCGTTATTTTGTGCTTAAGAAATATTCGATTATGACATGTGTAGTTTATATAAAAATTCATTTAAGTAGTTATCGCCTCAAATTTCGTTTTAATTTCGGTTCGCTGAAATTATTTCAAGCAAAGACCATTAAAAATTATTTCAAAACAAAAAAAAACATGAACTGAACTTTTATTGACTATGGTAATATTTATTTTTTCGAGTATTCGTTTGTTGATTTTTCTGCTAAACACTCTTACTAAATAATATCGACGAAATATCGAAAAACAAAGAAACAAAACCAGTTTTGAAAAAAAATGAAGCTTTACTTACTTTAGTAAAATAATCTGAAACAGCAAAATGGGATATTAAAAAAGTAAACACGTAATTAATTTAGTTTTTTAAAGCAAAGAATCAATATAAATATGAATAAGAAGAAAATGACGTCCCTTTTCAAGCAGAACAGCTTCGTTTCAGTTTTACAGTATTGAACGGTGTAGGATTGCGTCGTCGGATTCAGGGTTGTACTATTGTAATGTAACGAACACGCAGAAAGGGTTATAATCAACTGAATTCCTTCTAGTACACTGACAAAAAAGCTTAAACAGATATATAAATAAAAATAAAAAGGTTATGTAAATGTTTTTAAAAAGACACGTAATCACGTAGCAGGATTTTTTCCTTCTTTTGACACGATAACAAGTAACGTTCTTATTTTTTTATTATTTATCTATTTATCTATTTTCGAAAGAGTGCTACGTGCAAGTGGAGAAGGAAAAAAACAGAGTAATGCAAAATTTGTGTCGAGAATTGTCTAAAGTTCCGACTTTTTTTTCGCTTTCACTTTAATAAGAACGTGAATTTATGATGTGAATTTATTCGACACAAATCTGATTCAACTCAAAAAATTAAATAAAAGCTAGCGTGAATTAAGATTAAAGTTAAGGTGTTATTGTGGAACCTCACCCCTATTAAAAAACCTTGTTAAACTTTGTGACATATTTACATTCTATGGAGATCAGGAGCGAACGAACACCCCATAATTTTATTATACCATATTTCTTCAAACTGAAACATGATTATCAAAGTATACTTACGCAAATATATATGAAAAGTCTTTGTTAAAGTTTGTGCCATATTTTCATGGAGTACAGGCGCGAACGCATACCCCACAATTTTATTATACCATCCCTATTTAAGTTGAAACATACTTATCAAAGTATTATTATGTACATCTATATCAAAAACCCTTGTAAACGTTTTCTTTTTTTTCGTTTTTTTTTATTTCCATACTTTGTGGGCCAGGCGCGAACGCACACCCCACAATTTTTATGAACCACCGTTCTGCCAGATCAAGTATACCCATTCCTGATCCTCGATACATCTTCTCTCATTATATGTAATCAGTTTTTTAAAATAGTCAACCATATAGGAGCCTATTCGTGACCAGACACACACACACACACACACACACACGTTGAGCTTTATATTAAAGATATATATATATATATATATATATATATATATATATATATAGAGAGAGAGAGAGAGAGAGAGAGAGAGAGAGAGAGAGAGAGAGAGAGAGAGAGAGGCCCGATTTTTATGTTACTTAATAATTGAACTCATTTCACTATAAATAATAGGATTTATTTATGTTATATTCTACTCAAAATTATAAATATGAAGTCCGAGAAAATTATTTTGTTTAATTCAAAAT
This sequence comes from Euprymna scolopes, assembly GCF_053919585.1. Classification (NCBI taxonomy): domain Eukaryota; kingdom Metazoa; phylum Mollusca; class Cephalopoda; order Sepiida; family Sepiolidae; genus Euprymna; species Euprymna scolopes. The sequence goes on along the minus strand of NC_136486.1, from coordinate 176,605,413 downwards.
CATACTTATTTAATAAATCTTATTTTCTAAATTACAGCGAAAGAGATCTTGTAAAGAATTTGCTTTTTTTGTTGATATTCTAATGTTTCGTTTTTATTAAATCATTATTTAATACTAGGGGGGGGCTTGGCTTTTTCCGAGCGTAAAATACGCTAAAATGTGATATTTTAATTTGTCTAAATTTCGTATATATTATTATAAAGTCGTGATTTCAAAAGTAAAAGAAATATTTGGGTGCCATCAGTCAGAATCGAAACCGATTCTGTTGCATTCAAAGCTGGTGACGTTACCACCATACCAACACGTAGCGTATGTGAAACAATTAAAAATAAAAAATGAACTAAGATGAATGTAGAAAATGCATAACGATTTTTTTTAATTTTTACTTGTTTTTGAACCCCTTGAAAATTATTTTAACCGGTTAAACCCCATAAAAGAACAGTCCTTAAAAATTCAATCATTTGAAACTCATAGCGCCGCTCTGCGACTTTTTGTTTCAAAGGAGATAGAGTTTGAAAATATGGAGGCAGACAGACAGACATATAGCCTTTTATATATTAGATTTTCACCGATACAAAACATGGAAAAATTCTATTTTTATCGCCTAAATTACAGAAGTAATACTCCCATGCTTATATTTTTTAATTACATTATTATTATTTTCCCCTCGGTTTCCGGCAGTACATGTGCCTTACTAGTATATACTTTTAAAAAAAACATAGCAAATATTGTTATTTCTTTTGCCTGCCTGGATTTTTTTCTTCTTTTTTCCTTTTCTTTTTTTCTTTTACTCCCTCTTTCTCTCTCTCTCTCTCTCTCTCTCTCTCTCTCTTTCTATCTTTCTCTCTCCTTTCTCTCGTTTCTCTTTGTTTTATCACACTTCCCATCATTTCCTTTCTCTTTTCTTCTCTGTCTTATTCCTCTATATACCTTTCTATCTATCTATCTATCTATCTATCTATCTATCTATCTTTGTATATGTATTTATATATGTGCCTATCTATCTTCTATCTATCTATCTATCTATCTGTCTGTCTGGCTACTGTCTGTCTGTCTGTTCGTCTTTCTATTTATCTATATTATCCTTCTTGTCATTTTCCCTTTTTATTCTCTTCTCTCATTCTTTCTTTTCATCTCATTTTTCTCTTTTTCTCCCTTGCCTACTGCTTCATTTTCCTTCCTCTAACAACAATATATAATTGGTTTTATTCCTTGCCTTTGTTCTGCAAGCATATTTGTAAGTTCTTTGATATGACATAATAATCGATAATAAATGTTTTCTTTTTTAATATAAAAAAACAAAATACTGTGAAAAAATTGGCAATAAATATTAAATCATTTATTTTACTCGTCAATAATAATCGCTTAATGCGTAAAGAGAGAATTTTAGTAAATCGTATTAAAAAAAGACTATAGAAAACGATGAAATAATTGATTATCAGCATTTGCTGATGTGTCGAAAAACAATATTTAATAAGTGACGCCATATTTGAAAATTTTCTGGCGTATTCGTCTTTATAATAAGATTTAGATTCTGGAATGAACGAATTGTCAGCTATCAATGAGAATTGGTGGAATGTGATAAGGAAGAATTTATCATTTTTTTAATTTGGAAATGGAAAAATCGTGGTATGTCTATGAGCATAGGATCCAGTTAATTAGGGTGCAACTCCAGATCTATCAAAATGGCAGAATTCTTCGTAGTGATGGGTGGGGCGGTAAGAGGACTTGGTATTTAGAGGAAAAATAGGAACTATTTCCTCTAAAGATGGTTGTGATTGTGATGATGTTGCTCCTAGGATGTAACGTAAGATTTTATTATAACGACTAAATATGTCTATAATATCGTTCTAAAATTACATAAGATAGTGACTAATAGTCTAGACATGATACATTTGTATATGGCATCTGCTATTGTAAACCTACGGTACTTTGGTTCAGAGGGGAATTTCTGCAATCAAAATATTTTATAGCAGATAATGGAGTAGCATGTGTGTGTGTCCAGTTAAAACTCTTAAACGATAAAACAAACACCAACAAAGTTGTTATTTCCTTGATCAACGGTGTCCCAGATTTATAATATCGAAAATTTAGAATAAATAATAATTTTTTAACCCTTAACTAACGCAGATTTTGTCGGGGAGGGGTCTGTTTTGCAGCCATTACGTTTACTGACTAAGGGAAGTAACTCTGATTTTTTAATGGTGCTATTTCCCTCATGCCGACGCATTTTTCGAATAATCGATAAAAAGTAGAGGAATGAGCTGGACTGAGGATAAATAGGGCACGAGATGAAGACAGAATCGAGGACAGAGAGAGAATAATCTTCAAAGAAATGTGTTGCACGTTTGTCCTGGGCAATACAAAGTAGCCCTGCTAGTAAAATTTAAAGGCAAAAGTCAAGTATTATAGTTCATGTGTTCTGATAAACCAAAAGAATATATTTATTTTGTCACGCTCCCCAGTCCTATCAAAGAACACATTCTTTCAGCAAGCAAAACTGTTGATTTTTGTCTTCTGTAAACATTTGTTAATTTAAAGAAATGTAACTTATTACGGCTCCACCCTTTTTATTTTGTCACCAACAAAAGTGAAAAGGTCATCCAAACATAGAAAACTTGATCGGAATGTCTGAGGCGAAACTTTCTTCGAAAAAAAAGGAAAGATTTAAATGGGATAGTCTATGAAATGATACAACGCCTACACTTGAACGAGATAACAGTTGAACGTATTGAAGTAAATAACGTGAAATAAATATACATCAATGACAAATGTCATTTAAAAAATCACGGTTGATGTTACGGACGCCAATTTCAGAACTTATAAACATGTACAAACGTTATTAGCCAGAACAAGGGTTTTGAACCTGACACATTATAACACGAAGTCGGGCGAACGTTTACGCACACTCAAAAAACCTCATCACCATCGCGTTAACGTCAATTATTTCAACCTCATGGTTTATGCCAAAAATCTGGTGATGGAAGAGTGGGTGACAAGGATAATGGATGACACGGCGGACATAGTGTATTCGTACGAACACTTTTTGCGTATGGTCTAAATGAATCGGCCATCAACTAGATTTAAGCATTTTTGGCGGGCCGTACCTACTGAGTCCAGGTGAACGGCAGCCTGTCTCTAGAGGTGGCCGCTAGCAGTGGAGTTCCACAAGGGTCGGTGCTTAGACCAACTCTTTTCCAAATCTTTTCCTCCTATTAATCAACGACATCCCAGATGCTATTGGTAGTAATGAGTTGCTGTTTGCTGCCGATGTCAAGCTAGTTGTCTACCGCAAGAAGATTGGTTTTCTTCGGTCGGGTCTTCAGCATACGTTGAAGTGGTCAACCATCCGGGGTCTCGACCTCAACGTCGGCAATTGGCAAATCCATTGGAGTCGCCGCTTACTTTCGGCGCTTCAGAAAACTCTCTAGCAAATGTTGAGGAGCCCAGAGACCTCGGGATGCTGATTCAAGACTTTGAGTCACTGTATTCAGGCTGCCAACAAGTTAGAGTACCCTTTTCTCATCAAGCGTTCCTTCGCTAACCTCACTCCGGGGATCTTCCTCTCTCTGTACGTATCGCTCGTCCAATCTGTGTTGGAGTATGGCATCTCGGCATCATCTCCATACCTGGTAAGTGACATTCAATATCTGGAGTGAGTGCAAAAAACTGGCAACCTGGTCGGTGCGAGGTTTTCTTAACCTTCCTTATGAGACCCATTTGAGGCCGGCTGAATCTTCTTTCGCTGGCGCGCTGAAGACTGAGAGACGACTTAATTTTGGCTTATAACCTATTTCATGGTCATTATGACCCCCTTTGGGATCTTCTATTAACCCCGGCACCCTGAGAGGACATGACCTGGAGCTCTTTCATCCGACGAAATGCAACATTTTCCATCCGCATATTGGCTCTTTAGAATAGACTGCCGCTTGTCATTGCACCAACAACGGATCAGTTCAAGACGACGTTGAACAAGTGCTGGTCAACTGTATTTCCGACCGTCTAAATTCACAGCGTCCCTTCCTCCTTTTTCGCCCCCCTCTCTCTCTCTCTCTCTCTCTCTCTATCTCTGTCTTTGTCTGCCTTTCCGCACTTTTCTTAAAGGCGACGATGTAATGCGTTACCCTGTGCTGAATAACTTGAACTGATTTTCATTTTTCATGGGATAAATTTTACAGATCATCATTGTTTATACAGGATTTAAGTTTAAAATTCAAAAAAAAAAAGAAGAAATAATTATTTTTCACAGAAAATATAATTGCATCATTCTACCGCTCCAGAGAGTCCCTCACTTGTGGCACAATCCTCTTCCTGTATAAGAGTTAAATATGTTTTAAGATGAAGTAATGTTGTCGCATCTGAGGAGATAACGATAAGACCATCATTTTCTCTCACCTACAATCACAAAAAAACAGTTACTATTCTTTCTCTACTCTATTGTTATTTTCATAGTAGATACTCGACTGAGCTCTAATCCGTGGCTTTTCTTTAAAACATTCATAACAAAACCTTGTCTAACTACAACTATTTTCAATAATTTTCATTTCCCTCTGTGTATCTTAAAAGTAAACAGAAATTCTCTGAACAAATTTATTTCTGGAACAGTCCGTTTATGGAATACAATTCTCTAGTTGCTTTTGTGCCTTGATAAGGAGTGATTTATTAGTACAAATAATCATAAAACAATTATAAGACAATAAAATTTTGACTTCGTCGTAATGAAAACAGAATTTAATATCTGCTGAATCTATTACGGGACATATCGTAATATGGTAAGATAAGACTCGTATTTCGTTCCATGAACAGTAAAATTCAGTGCCACCACTGATGCTGGGTTCAACAGAGATGAGAAGAAAAAGATAGCGAAATACCAAGGTCTTAAGTACGACATGAAAGAAATTGGAATTTTAGGAAGATCTCCATCATTCTAATAATCATAGGAATAACTGGACTCATGAAAAAGAATTTCCGAAACTCTCTGCAAATATACCCGGTGAATCAAGTGCAAGGGATATACAAAAGATTGCACTTAAAGAGACGGTTATAATCTGAAAAAAAAACATCGCTCGGTTGGAATGTGTAAAATAGTGGGGGAATTTCTGGTATCTTGTAGAATGCCTCATCCTCAGCTAGAACAAAATCATAAAAAAAATAACAAAAAAGACAAAATAGAAGTATCTTCACTCCTAATCTGAAATGGAGTACACGCATCAAATCCGATGACGAAAGTCGCTGGGGAAAATGGTTGGATCACTCTACTTCTCCAGTAGATATGATCTCACTGCCGATGCAATTCTCTACCTGTATAAGAGCCACGTACCTCCTAGGATGGAGTACTCTTGCCACATCTGGGCAGGAGCTGCTCGGAACACTCTATCTTACCTTGACAGAATTTAAAACAGACTTCGTAATCTAGTAGACGATGCTCTTTTCTCTTCTCTGCAACCTTATGCCAAATTTCGAGTCTGTAGACCGAAAATTGACAGAGTTATTTGTTAGGAAAATGTACACAGACACACAGACACACACAGATACTTTCACTTTTCTAGATATATAGATTGCTCTAACATTCAATGTTTTCTTTTACTCATTTCACCCCAACAAAGCACATCGCCCCTTGGATGTAAGAGACTACTATTTGGGATCATGCCTAGGAAAGATTAACAAGATGTTGGTTTACATTACATTTAAACTTTTGTATATCAGTACGGTCAGGGAAGCAGGTAGCAGGAAGGGAATTTCAAAGTCTAGCTGTTCGAGGAGAAAAATTGTTAGAGTAGAAATCTTTCTGGCATTTAAGGACCTCAAGTGTGAAGGGGTGTGATTTTGTTGCTAAGCGGGTTTATCGGGTATATCTACATCGAGAGGACACAAGTGCGACGAGTTCATCAGAGCACATTCCGTTAAAATCCTTGTAAAACAGACCTATTAGATTGAATACTCTTTTTTAGACCTTATCCAAGAGGGAGAAACTATACTCCATGTGTGGGCGAGTGATGGCCTTGTACAGGGTGGCCGAAAAGTCCCAGGACACTGGCCGAAAAGTCCAGACAACTCATTATGGGGTTTAATTAAAGGTCAAGTTTCTGGTATTAGATACGAAACCATTGATCAGCTAAAGCATGCGATTATTGCAGCTTTTGCTAGCGTATCAAGGAATTCTCTAAAAAAAAATGGCACAAAGAACCTGGAGGCGAATGGAATTGTGCAAGAACAACGAGGGCCAACATACTGACCACTAAATTACTCTAGTTGTTTTCTGCTTTGTTTCTAATAAAGTTCTCTTGTTTTGTTGAATATATATGTTTTCTGTGTGTTTCATTAAAAAATACTGTGTGTTATTAAAAATACATGTATAGTGTCCTGGGATTTTTCGGCCACCCTGTAGAGGTACAGAATACTCTCAGGTGTAAGTAGTCTTCAAGCATGATAGAGGGAACCCACCTTCTTTGCAGTAACCTTCGCAATGTCCTTAATATATTTGTTCCAGTTTATATTGCCCCTGAATGTTAATTCGAGGAGTTTGAAAGAAAGAATTCTCAGGTGGGGTGTTATTTGTCATGGATATCAGCGGTTGAAGAGGTTTCTTGTGATTGTTAAATGAGAGCAGCTTAGTTTGACTAGCATTATATGTTACACTCCATTTACGGTCCCATTCCAGTACGGCCTGAGGGTCATTTTCTAACGATTTTGCCATTGTTTTAGATTTATGTACACCCGTTATTCGCTCGTGCAAGTTATCATAATATTCCTTAATATACTATTTTTGCATCATTTTTACAATTATTATTGCATTATTTTTGCATTATTATTGCATTGTTTTTGCATTATCTTTGCCATTATTTTTGTATTATTTTTGTATTATTTTTGCATTATTTTTGTATTATTTTTTCCATTATTTTTGCATTATTTTTGTATTATTTTTCATTATTTTTGCCATTATTTTTTCATTATTTGATATTTTATTGTATTCGTATGACTGTTATTAATTTATTATAATTTCGCCGATTGCTTCGCGTATAAGCTCATTATAATTTTGAAAACTTCTTCCTTTATTATTATAGATTATTTTTATATTTTAATACGTGTTATTCGTATTCATTTATTGGCGTATTTTTATGTTTGTTTATGCATTTGCGTATATATTTATATGCGCCGTTTTTAATACGTTTATATGTGTTTATATTTGTATTTTTGTACGCATTATGTATATAAATATGTATTGATATGTACATATGTATGTATATATTTGTTTATATGTATATTTGTATGTATTTGTGTATATATATCTCCAATAGTCTCGTCAATATTGTACGTGTTATCTGTCCGCTGGATAAGTTAAATATTAATTATAATTCTCTCACTTCAGCGTAGACTCATAACTTTTAACTTAGCATCTTCCCCTTTTCCCTCTCACTTTCACCCTTTCTTCTTCCCCCATTCTCACTCTTTATTCTCCATCCTACCTCCGTCTATCTGCCAGAAACTGTAGGCTTGTTTTTTTTCTGTGTTTTATATTTTGTTTGTTGTCTTATTATATAGAGAAATGCTTGTCAGCAACACACAAATAATGCACCACAATATTTGAAGCTATATACATTAAACGCAAAGATTTGCCCTTAATCAAATCATATTCAAATCCAGAGAAAACGAACTCAAATTCTTGCCGTAACCCCTCCACCTACTATCTGACCACGCCCTGACTACAGAACAGGGTGCCCCTCTCTCCCACACTGAACACTCACAGCTCACACGCATTCACCGCTACCACTATATTAAAAACCTTCAGGCCCTCCTCTCAATAATATTCACACAACCCTCCTGATAATGTCTTCTTCGAAAAGCAACACTGCGGAAAACTTCGAACTACACATGGAACATATTAATTCTTTCGATTCGGTCTACACACTAAAAGATTATCAGAAAATTTGAAAAAATAAAAAAAGTTATAATCAAACGGGAGCTCTCTGTTGTCTTTCACAGCGCTTGTTTAAATGTAAGAATGCTGCCTAAATGAACACACACAATATATATATATATATAGCATATGTATATTATATATATATATATATATCATCTGTGTATTATATATATATCATCTGTATATTATATATCATCTGTATGTTATATATTTATATATATCATCTCTCACATTCTGAACATTTGAATACACACACACACACACACACGCACATATATATATATATATATATATATATATATATATATATATATATATATATACTTGACCAGTCAGTATAGCCATTCGTCACTATCTTGATACGGCATATGACGTCATCTATCTTTTTTTTTTAAATCGTAATATAACAACAAAGAATACAACTACAAACAAAACATTTACTTATCTAGTAGAAAACCCGCCCGACTAATAGGTTTGTTGATTTGAAAGGTTTGTATCTGAAAGGGGTAAAGTGGGAGTAAAACGAATAAATCTCTTTTTTTTTCTTCCTCTAAACAGAAAAATCTGTGACCTATTTTAAGGCTGAAAAGCGCTTGCTTGATTTTTCTTCTGTTGTTTTAAGACTTTTGCACGCGTATTTGTGCCGACCTGAAAGGCAGTGTGTAATGTTTATAGGGGTAGATATTAACAGGACTATATCGATTGTCGCAAAATAGATATGAACTAATATAGAAACATTAGAGAATCATAGCAAAGACAGGATTAGATGTTATTTATTTACTCTTCCCTCCCCCCCCCAACAAGACACAGTGCCACTTACCGATGCGGCACTCACTCAAGGCAAGTTGAACCGACTTCCTACAAAGAAGGAAGTTTCATGGGAGTACGAAATTCACAAGCGTTCCTCAATCGAATATATATCCCCCATCAATGGAGATGACAATGTCAGGTTTTTGCAGTTCTTGCAGGGAGGTATGCACATCCTCTTACATACAGCGCCTAGTCAGTACCAAATGGTCACCCATCTGATACGGACCAGGGTCGACGTTGCTTAACTTCAGTGATCTAACAAGAACCGGTGTGTCAACGTGTTTATATATACACAGCGCCACTTGAAGATAATGGGTTACGTTTGAGGATAATATCTAAAGGAGATTCTGTGAAATTTTGATGTCTGTTTACATTGCATTTAAACTTATGCGTTTCAGTACCATTAGAGAAGTAAGAAACGGAACGAATTCCAAAGTTAATAGTCCAAGAGAATAAACCATTAAAATAGAAAGCCTTCCAGCATAGAGGGACCTCAACATTGAAGAGGTGGGAGTCTACTCCTTGTCAAATTAGTCAGGCGTATGTACGTCAAGAGGACAAAAGTACTAAGGTCATCAGCGCACATTCATAAAAATAAAACAAGCACATGGACACAATGATACGATCGTCGATGGGATGAATCCTGGTTGTCAGTGCGGAATCTATTAGGTTAAATACTTTGTCTACAAGATGAATTATGACAGTGGCAACAATACTCCATGCATGAACGAATGGTGGCTTTGTAGTGATATAATATCATTTACTGGCGGTGTAATTTTCTAGCACGATAAAGGGAGAACACCACCTATGCAGCAGCCTTGACAATGTCCTCAGTGTATTTGTTTCGAATCATGTTGATCAAATAAATATCAATATAAAGTATTCATATAAAAATATCAATATTTTATATTGATATAAAAATATCAATCTAAAAGCTTGATATATAAATATATATAAATATAGTTTGATATAAAATATCAATATAAATATTGATATAAAAATATCAATGTAAAGTATTGATATTAAAATATAAATACTTTATATTGATATAAAAATATCAATATATAGGGTTGATATAAAAATATCAATATAAAGTATTGATATAAAAATATCAATATATAGGATTGATATAAAATATTAATATAAAGGATTGATATAAAAATATCAATATAAAATATTGATATAAAATATCAATATAAAGTATTAATATAAAAATATCAATATAAAGTATTAATATAAAAAATATCAATATAAAGAGTTGGTTACAATAGGAAACATAGAAGGCCGGAAAGGGTAGGGAAAGTCACGAGAAAATAATTAATAGGAAAAAAGAATGGGAAAATTATGGGCCAACATTACTGTGGAGGATTTTATTTTTAATCTTCGAAGGATATGCGAGCAAAAAGGAATAAACGAGTTACTTGCATATCCGCTTTTTCAGCTATCGCTGCTGTTGCTAATCCCTTCGCAAACCAGCCATCCTTTGCTGCTGCTGATATTTCCCCACGCGCTCATGTGCACCATGTTACAAAGTTTCATATGAAAGGATAGTGTTTGAGGGTTCAGTTTTATGTTATAATATTTTTTACTGATGAATCACCACTTATTAGGATCAAAACCCAGTCAAGGATAAGGAATAATAACGTTAAATGATTTTCAATTTTAAAATGAAGAATAATACAAAAGGATTGAAAATAATTAATGGAATTAACCAAGTTGTAAATACTTCTCCTGCGTTTTTAATGGCATTCTTTAAATTTTTAATGGTATTATTCATTTTTAACGGTGTTCTGCGTTTTTAAATGGCATTCTTTAAATGTTTAATGGTATTATTCATTTTTAATGGTGTTCTGCGTTTTTGTTATGGTAACATTCTTGAAAACTCCGGTGATCTCCGGCTGGGTCGATAGTTTTCTTGAATGATTCCATTAAACATATAGAGTACAAACCGATTGATATCGTCAGTTGTGTGTGGCTCATTTAAGCGACCTCGTGTTTCATATCGGATAATCTGACTCATTCCCGAAGTATGCCCTGTCTTAGTTTACCTATATCCGTTTATTTGACACGATAATCTCCCCGAGGCTCAAAGAAATCGTTGTGTAAGCTGTAAGATGACGAAGCTGTGAATGACGAAAGATTAATCATTATATCGATGGCACCTGCGATGTCGACAAAAAAAGCGAATGTTTCCTAACCTGAACATGGCGACGACGATGCCTTCTTATCGCTCTTCCTGTTTTTATTTTACACCAAAGGTTGCGACAAACGTTAAATAAAGGTCACGTTAAATAGTTTGCATCAAAGGTTTTTAACCTTTAACGATGAAACCACAGTTCTGCGTTTCGATAATCTCTGTGAGAAGTTCGATCGTCGGTTGGTCTGTCAAACTTCAGGTTGGTCAGTCACGCTTTCGTTTGAAATCACATTGTTCAGCGCAAAACGCACAGACTAATTGGGCGCATCTTCAGAGCACCTGTTCTTGTTTTCTAAAAAGAATTTTTTTCTTTCAGAAAGTTTTTAGATTAGAATTGATCATTTGAATTATGTCTTCACCTTGGTCATTAATTGATTGATTTGTGTTAACCAATCCACATAGTAATTATTATAGGATGCCCCAAAAGAAGCTGACAAAATAGAAAAGTGAACTCAACTGAAAGTATCACTTTACAATAACTAGTTACTCCATTTTCTTTAAAGTATTTTTAAAGAAAAGTCAACCACTGTTTACAACTTCACGTAACAACTGTTCAAATCTTCATGGAATGCTTCCCTGATTTTGCATCTGTGGAGAAATAATTTCCCCATTGAATTTGTGGGTTCCATTCGGACCTCAATTTGGATCTATGAAACATTACGACATTTTCTTTAATGTTCCACACAATGTATTTATCGCTAGCTGAGGTGTCGATTTATGTAAATGTTGTGGTGGCACACATGCATTTGATAGTAATTACATATAAATAGGAAGACTCAGTTAGTCTGAGTGTGTGTTCACCAGAAGCCACCGAAGGCCGCCGAGAGCAGATATGTTTCTCCAGCAAAGACTCTCTTATTTGATACCATTATGTAAATATCCTGTAAATATACCTTTTTCCTAATACACTTCTTATTTGATCTACCTTTGTTTGTTGAGTCGTCACTTGTATTGCTTTCTACTTTATTTGTTTCAACCTGCAAACTTAACAGTAAGGTAAGATTTCTTTTCATTTACATAGTTTTATCAAGCAGAAAATGGATTATTTTTTCTTTATATGAACGTGTTAGCATAAGGTCACCTATTAATTTGGCACGTTCACAAAAAAGGTGAGTCATCATATACAAAGCAGAACAAAGGAAGAGGAAGTAAAAGTCAGCCAAACTTTTGTTTGAGATAGGCTCTGCCAGTGACTAATGGAAACATTAATCGATTGCAGAGAATAATAAAGAGCGTGAACGGTTAGCTAACTTCAATAAAACGTCACATGCATAAACAAAAATAGCCAATAATACGAATTCCATGATTTTCTACGGTAATGAAACCCGGAAGCCTCTGTGTAGCTTAATGATCATAAATCTTTTCCCCCATGAGACGATAATGTTCTGCATCTAGTCTGGTGCATTGAAGCTAGAGTTTTCTCGCCAGATGCAATCCTGGGAGGGAGATAAGAAGATATAGGTTTGTCCAGTTACCAGTGTTCCAATCTCGGCGTTTTAGAAAAAGTCTGACGGAAAGGCAAGCCAATATGGTTGGAGGATGTGCAGGAGCTGCCATAAAAACGTGTTGCAGTACTTCACCATCCTCCTAGCGAGACTTCAAATCCGATTTTTCTTACTCCGTTAGGCATCTATCTACAGAGCAGATATATTTTCATAATTTACTGCTTACTATATATATATGTGTGTGTGTGTGTGTGTGTGTGTGTGTGTGTGTGTGTGTGTGTGTGTGTGTGTGTGTGTGTGTGTGTGTGTGAGGTTAGTAGAGGAGAACCTCAATAAAGAGCCCAGTTATAAAGAATTTTTTAAAAAGAATATAATATTTATTTATGCGGGTATAACGAAAAATCAGGACAATATCGATAATGTCAGTAGCTGAGAGTAGTCCGGTAGATCGATGTTGTTCTAACCTTTTGTAACATATACCTACAGAGTAATCCAAAGGTAGGTGGACGGGTTAGTGTTAGGGTTATAATAAAGAATTGCGTTAATATAACTGATATATTAACCTATTCAAAATACTTCCCACCTACTTTTGGCTCAGACTGTATATATATATATATATATATATATATATATATATATATATATATATATATATATATATATACACGAAAGCTACTAACGCCTGAAAGTATCCTATACCTCTGTAAGGCCACCATTCGCCTATGTATGGAGTATTGTTGTCATATTTGGGCTGGTGCATCTGCCACTAGTCTCTCGCTCCTAGACAAGGTTCAAAAGAGAGTCGCCAATCTGATAGGTCCTGAACTGTCAGCTAAACTTCAGCCTCTGTCCCATCGACGAAATGTTGCATCCCTCTGTCTGTTCTACAAGTACGTTAACGGAGAATGCTTTGACGAACTGCAAGCACTTGTGCCCCCACGACGTAAATACCCCCGACAAACCCGACAAGCAGCTAAATCCCACCCCTTCACAGTAGAGATCCCTAGATGCAAGAGAGCATTCTACTCCAGTAGTTTCTTCCCCAGAACAGCTAGACTTTGGAATTCCCTTCCGGGTCCCTGCTTCCCCGACTACACTGACATGCAGAAGTTCAAGTGCAACGTGAAACGACATTTTGCTGCCCAACGTCCTACACAGTACCCCTGATGCTTATGTCCCCGATAGTAGCCCCCTACAACAAAGTGGCAATGTGCCTTGTTTGGGGTGAAAATTTAATTAAAAAAATTATAGGAAGTCATATATATTTTATAACTTACTATTCACTATATATATATATATATATATATATATATATATATATATATATATATATATATATATATATATATATGTTTGAGAATCAGATGCAAATCAGGTTGCAAATAAGCTTCATTGCGTCGTTGACGAGAACATTTGGTTTCTTGCCAACAAATTGCCTGAAACATCAGCATGTTCAGTGTAGCGACTATGTAATGTTTGTCTATATAATTAAAATATTTATATATAAAAGTAATTACCGATGTGTATAGTGAGTTATACAAAGTGAGCAAACGGATGGTGTAATACGAAAAATTACCCTGGATTTTTATTGTGTTTTTACAGTGTTTGGGGTCAAAGAATGAGAACTTACTAAAGATGTTAGTTGCATACTCCCCTGTTAATATTACTTATAAAAGAGAAAACTCTTTTTTGAAACACGCACCAAAATCGGACAATATATTACTAAGAAAGGGAGAGGCATTTAAGAAAAAAACACGTACCAAAAATTGGACTAAAGCGCATACGAAGCAGAATTCTATATGCTACTTCTGTTTATACCGGCTAAGAAAATAAGAGAAAATCTCACTTTGTTTTTCCCTTTTTTTGTTCGATTTCTTTTTGAATTTAGTTTTAATTATTCTTTTTTTTACTTGATTGGATTTTATTATTTTCATACAAAATGAAGCCGCCATGACATACAGCCATTATTCGTTTCAACAGAGTTCATTATATTTACTTCGCATTCAGTATTGCTCAGTATTTATCAATTGTGTCCGCTTGGATAACAAAACCCGGACGAGATAAGACCCTATCAAAGCGAACAGCCTATCAGTACTTCATGTCCATTTTCACGATATCTGGACGACGCGTCCAACGCCTCTCCGCCAATGAATAAACCCTTCGATTTCCAACCAACAAGTAAAGGAGAGGAGAATAATCAAGAAAAAAACTAAGCTTTAACACGAAACAATGATTGCATATTGACTGAACAGTCGGATTTCCTCTTTCCGCCATATTGGTCATATCTACGACACACAGCCAAATAAAAACAACCACCAGTTACTCGTCTGATTGATTAACTCAAGGTAATAACGCAACATCAAGGCCGGTTTTATCGTCGTAGATTTTTCTACTTTATTTTGTTTTTTCTTTTAAAAGTTAATATTTGTTTCATATTTTGTTAATTAAAGAATAGTGGCAAGCCCGTTCTATTTAATACATTAAATTTTCAAGCCTCCAAATCGAGTTGTCATTTGTTTCCTAAACAATACAATCAGATTATGTCGAGTAGTTGCATAGTAGTTAATAAATGACTGTCGTCTATACTATATTTCTTTTTGTTTGTCTGTCTGTTTGTCTGTCTGTCTGTCTGTCCGTTCCACTTTTCTCGAAAACTACTGGGCTGGTCTGACTGAAATTTTGTATGGAGTTTTGTTATAATAAGTTGTCACGAACTAAGTATTATAGTATTCGTTCGATACACAGTTAGGATAAATTAGGGATTAGTATTAAATGAAAGAATAAGCAGAAATGTAACCATATTCAACTGTCAATTTGGCATAAAGCACTCATCCTCAGTACAACAGGCTATAACTTTTACCCTTTTTAACGGTCTAAAACGTCTAGTATCTACTAAAAATGCTCTCTTATATTCATAAAGCTATTAAATATTTACAAGCTAACGTAATTAGATTCGGCTTATCATTTGGATCTCTACCGTAAAGAAAGTAGGCTCCCTTTACTCTACTAGAAAACTATTCGCACCTGATAGTATGGTATATCTCTACAGAGCCACCATGCGGCTATGCATGAACTATTATCACTCACTCTTAAGCAGGCTCTAAAACAAAGTTTCTAATCTAATAGGTCCTGCACTATCAACCAAACTATAAGCCCTGTCCAATCGCCTCAGAGTTGCCTCCTCGTGCCTGTTTTACAAGTACTTTAATGGAATGTGTTCCGACGAACTCGAAGCACTAATGCACCCTCGACATAAATTCACTCGACTAACACATTAAGCACCAAAATCCAACCACTTCACTGTGAATATGCCTAGATATTGGTAGCCTTCTATTCTAATTATTTCTTCCTTCACTGCTAGTTTTTTGAATTCCCTCCCGGTTTCCTGCTTCCCTAACTGTACAAACATGGAGAACTTTAAACAGACATCTTGCTGTAACTACCCCGACTAACTCGACAATCAAAAAATTCCTATCCCTTTCACTGTAGAAGTCCCTAGATGTCAGTAAACGGCTTGCTAGATTTTGGAAGTCCCTTCCCTTTGTCTACTTTCCTGACTAACCTGCAGCCATTTAACTGTAATAAGAACAGATATCTTGCTGCTCAACTCCCCACATATTGCTCCTGTACGCATATACCCACATAGTAGCCTATTACGATCAAGTGACAATGTACAATGTTGGGGTGAATAAAGAGTAAAACTAAAAAAAACTAAAAAGATAAAATCAAATTCTATCCGGTAGTCAGAAAGTACTTATAACTTATCTACTAACAGCGTCCTATTATCTCATAACACTATTAAATCTTTAACACAACGAAATTACATGGTTAAAAACCTATAAAACTATCGTCCTAGAAAAGACGACATGATTCCATTTCCTTTTGATGAAAACTGGTTTTCTTTTCTTTCTTTTTTTTTTTTTTTTTTGTTGCAGTCCATCTACTAGTTGGCCAGTTTTGTACAAATCCCAAAAGTGATAGGAGCCTTTTATCATGACAGAAAGTGACACAATTTTCATTCAATGAACGAGATCTGAGATTCGCCGCTCTACAATTCGTGCTTTCTAGCGTTATGACAACAGGACCATTGCCAGCACCCTCAAAATGCATCACTGGATTGCCACAAATAACAGGGACGTGCCCAGGGTGATGAGTTTTCGGCCATGGTTATGATCTTTGGTTTGGTTTCAAGTGAGGGCCACATCATGCCACCCCACATCTTCGAAGTCGGCTTGAAAGTCAACACCAAAGTGTACCTGGATATGCTGAAGAGTGTGGTGATCCCTGGGTGCAATCAGGTTGGCGCTGGCAGGCCCTGGATATGGCAGCAAGACTCGGCGCCAGCCTACAAGTCCAAAGAGACCCAGGCTTGGCTTCAGAAGGAGAGCTACGACTGTGTGCCCTTCTTTCACTGGCCCCTTCCTACCCCGACCTGAATCCGCTGATTTTGTTTGGTCATACGTTGAGAACATCATCAACATCACCTTCCACAACAACAAAGCCAGCCTGATTGCCGCCACCCGCCCGGTATTCGCCGAGCTCCCGCCGGCGCTTCTGGAAAGGGCATGCTCCCAATTCCGGATTCGTATCAAAGCGATGATTGAGGTTGAGGCCGACTACATTGAATAAATGTCAGCTCTACTACACGGCGGATGTAGAAGAAACCTTCAACAAAAATCTCCCTATACCTTTAGTAAACGCATTAATGTAACCTGGTGATTCGCACATGTAATGAAAATAAAACAACCGGCCACTGAAGTTAATTTTGTTCTTAAGCGTGTGGCGAAACTTTTCTGGGTATGCACATGGATAGATGAAATCATTTAAGTTTTTGAAGTATACATTAAATCCGGTGTTTTTCTGCTTCTTCACAAGTGAAACAATGTCCCCATTTTGTTCAAAGGTTGAGTAGAAACATTTTAATGACAAAATCGTTTCTTAAGTGCAGAGTATTGAAATCTAAGCTTCAGCCTCTGTCCCATCGACGAAACGTTGCATCCCTCTGCCTGTTCTACAAGTATTTTAATGGTGAATGCTCTGATGAACTGCAGACACTTGTGCCCCCATAACGTGAACACCCTCGACAAACCCGACAGGCTGCTAAATCAAACCCCACACTGTAGAGATCCCTAGATGTAAAAGATCTTTCTACTCTAGTAGTTTCTTCCCCAGAAACGCTAGACTCTGGAATTCCATTCCAGGTCCCTGCTTCCCAAACTGTACTGACGTGCAGAAGTTCAAGTACAACGTGAACTGACATCCTGCTGCCCAAATCCCTACATAGTACCCCAGTATTTGTTGCCCCTGATAGTAGCCCCTACACCAAAGTGGCAAGTGCCTTGTTTGGGGTGAAAATGTAATTTAAAAAAAAAAATGATGGAGTCATCGCCCTTGCTGATGCAAAGAAAACTGAAACCGCAAAATTATAAGTTAACTATTCCCCCCACCCCCACCTCACATAAAATGGTAGTGTCGGTATTGACTGGTGCTACACCAAATAGTCGTGACGAGTCAAGGAGGATGTAAAATCCGAGAAAAGAAAGCACTAACCAGACCTTCATTGTATGAGTATGAAAAAGAAAGGAATTTTGGGGAGGAGTATTTCCACCTAAATTTCAGTGATGGTTAATGGTCATTGCTAGCAGGAAAACAATGGCAAGCGACTGTTGCGATAACGGAAAATCATTTGCTCACATTATAAAGAGTGCTGGACATCTGGTTGTCTGGGGGACACCACCAGGTCATCATCAAAGAATAATCTCTGATGATGACCTGTGTGAGAACTCTTAGTGAGTACAAAAAATCATAATAAATAATTTACAATAGTACACATAAACTTTTAAGGACAAAAATATGAATGAATCATAAACAAAATAATTTAATAAACACATGACATCGTTACTATAGCAACCATTGTACATAAAAAAGTTGTTGTTGTTTGTTTTTCTTTCTTTGATTGATTTGTAGTTTTTCGTTTTTATTTTTGTTCGAGGTTTTTGCTTTTATTTATTGTCCGATTGTTTTAATTTTTAATGGAGAAAATGTAATAAAAAAATACGAATACACGGTATTATTTTCATCAAACTTGAGTATGAATTTTTTAGATAGTGGGAGAAAGAGGGTGTGACATAAAAGAGGAATGGTAAGAGATGTGAAAAGAATGGAATGATGTAAATAATTGAAATGAATAGAAAATGAAATGGATACAATAAAAAGGGATTGGGTTATTATTGTTAGATAGCGAGGTTTTCAAATTATTGATGAATAATATTTTGCTTGGACTGAAACGATTACGTGGACATATCGACATGTTATTTTGAGATATAACAAATATTTCTGCATAATCACGTTCACACACCGGTTCCAGCTGGATCATCGAAGTTAAGCAACGCTGAATCTGTTCAGTACTAAATGGGTGACCATTTGGGATTTCCAGCTGCTGTATGTGCTCTCCGCATATCTCGGCATTTCATCCAGTCGTCCTGTACTTCTCCTTGCCACTGGACTCAAACAGTGCCGATTCAGGAGAGGTGTGGTTGCAGATTGCGCAACCCTTGACTCACAATTACACGCGCAGCTACCCCTACAGGGGGTATCCTTTGTCTTTCGAGACTGAACGGAAGCATCGATAACAAATACTTGTACATGAGGGGGCTTCAAACGACGGGATTCGAAAGATGACATACACAGTTACATTTCATAAAACATTTTGATTCACACACCGTGTCAACATTTCGGAAATTCGAACGTTTTGATTCACATTTTGGATCTTGACTTCACCGACTTCTTCTCCCTAATTTCTTCGACTCACTTCCTCAACTGCCCTCTTCGACTGACTTCCAACCCCTCTAACTAACGGCAGTGTATATATTAAAACTATTTTTGTGATTGTGTCATTTGCTCGTCCGCAAAGAATCCTATCAGCTTACATCTGCATCACGTATCCAGGTATTATTATTATTATTATTATTATTATTATTATTATTATTATTATTATTATTATTATTATTATTATTAACGCACTATCCTTTTTCTGAAAACATACTTGTTTTTATTTACCTAAAATCCTTTCTTGTTATTGTTTTTGTCATTGAATTGCATTTTTCTCATTAAAACAAATCTAATTCAATGTACACAATAATAATAATGATCTTCTTGCTCTAATGATTTGGCAATACCCGGATGTGCTATTTTACAATATTATGACATCATAATGTATCCTGAAACAATTTTATTTTGCGAATATGAGGCATGTTGAACAGTTGTTGTTTTTGTTTTTGTAAATTTTGTTAAAAATAATAACACTTGTGTAGGCCACGGGGCATCTAGGTATATATATATATATATGTATATAAATGCTTCTCTTATATTTTTCAGGTGGAAACATTCGTGATGATGTACAAAACACACTGTCAGTGCATTCTGGACACAGCAATAAATAGCAATTTTGAAGAGGTAATCTCCTATAACAATAATCATTAACTGTATTACGTCTGCGAGTGTTTCATATATCTCTCTCTCTCTCTCTCTCTCTCTCTCTCTCTCTCTCTCTCTCTCTCTCTCTCTCTTTCTCTCTCTCTTTCTCTCTCTCTCTCACACACACACACACACATGCATGTGTGTGTGCTAGCTGTATATATCCGGCGTTGCCTGGTCGTAACATTACCGAGCGAAGGGTTTAATCACTAGGGCTATGACAACAGTATATTCTTTTCATTGTTTTGACTCTCGAATATATATCCGACACAGTTAGACACAGTTAATGAACCGAGAACCACATTGTTGCGGGACTAACGGGTGACGATGTTAATCCCGCAAATTCAAAATAATAATGATAAAATCAAGTGTAAAAATGGAGTTGAACAATCAAACAAAGATGGTTGAGACGAACGGATAAATTAAATACATTTTTTTAATTGTAAATAAATAAACAGAACAGACAGGATTGTTTTCTTTGTGAAAGGTGACTGACGTAATTGAATGTTATTGAACGGTATTCCAATTATAGTACTCAAAAGCTTCAACCAGAACTTGCTCCCATACTTACGAAACTGTTTAAGCGTTGCCTTAAGGAGAAGTGCTTTCCGACTCCCTGGAAGAGCTCATCAGTATGCCCTGTATTTAAGAATTCAGGTGATAAGTCATCTCCCTCTCAGTACAGACCAATAAGTCTCCTGTGTGTTATGAGTAAGTTGCTGGAATCTGTGTTAAATACAGAAGTAATCAACCATCACAACAAAAATAACCTTCTTAGTGACACACATGATTCATCTCTGCTAGATCTACGGCAGATATGCTTACAGTTATATCTCATAGGATTAGCGAATCTTTCGACGGAGGCAACCTTTCTAGGGCAATTGCTCTTGACATAGCAAAGGCCTTTGATAGGGTATGACATAAAGGTTTACTTCACAAGATCTCTAGCTATGGTATAGCTGGAAATGTCTTCTCAATTATTAAATCATTTCTTTCTGGTGTTTCGAAGGAGAAAATAAAAGTTCTTTTTATGAAGAATTAAACAATATAAAAGTCTCTCACTTACTTTAGCGGAGAGGTAGAAAAGAGTAAAAATAAAAAGCCTATCAGGGTAACAAGTTATTGAGCGTGCGCATGTTTAACGTCCACGCGGACGGAGTCGATGATGATGTTACAGCATGCCTCGTGTCGACTAATTCGTTTGAGCGCAAAAATGCCTTTTTCATACATTTTCAACCGGCGCCACAAAGACCTTCAGAAAAAAACTTTTTTTTTTATTTGTTTTCCTTGTAATCCGATTGGGTGAAAAGAATAACATTCTTATGACGTAAGATGCTTCTTACGACGTCCGCGTGAACGGGTGAAGTTTCGCTTATAGCCCACCGAATTTGCGTGGGTGGAGAAAGGGAAATGTACGCACAGCTGAAACGATGTTTATACATCCACGCGCGCGCAACTGG
Organism: Euprymna scolopes; assembly: GCF_053919585.1. NCBI lineage: Eukaryota > Metazoa > Mollusca > Cephalopoda > Sepiida > Sepiolidae > Euprymna > Euprymna scolopes. The sequence goes on along the minus strand of NC_136486.1, from coordinate 176,584,104 downwards.
GTTTTACAGTTGAGGCAGTGCGCCATTTATTCTGTTTTGAGTAGATTCGACGCGGTGGCGTCGGGGCTATGATAACATCACTCTATATAAAAGCATATAAGATATCAAAGGATACACATTCGAGTTAAAACAATGAAAAGAATATGCTGTTGTCGTAGCCTTATTAATCACATACCATTTAACATATACCGAATATCCTAACTTGTAACGAAGAATGATTACATGTTGGATTAAGCGAAGCATAAAACACGTCTATCTTGGTCTATGAAGATCGAACGTGAAATAACTCTTATAACTTAAAAAGGGAAATAACTCTCATAGTTACAATAAGGTCATTTCCTGTTGAAAACGCAACTGTTGTCAGCTATTAAAAATTGAAAATAAATTAGATTAAATATAAATTAAATATAAATTACATTAAATAAATGAACTTTAAACAATATTTCTAAATAGAGCAATGAAATCGATTCTAGTAAAACAAATAATTAATAACATCGAGCTAATTATAAAAATAGATTTTCTATAACGCAATATGCAAATGAGATACTCATTTAATGTAGATTTCTTTTCGTTTTCAGTATGAACATTAATTTGTGAAACAGTGCATTTTTTTACATATTAATTAAATTGTGAACATACAAAATTATAGAAATGCGACTTTATAAAAGAATGGACTTTCCCGTCGAGTTCGGCGTATGCGCTTCCGCCACAACAACTAAGTTGCTCGGAAATGCACACAGATGATTTGTTTATAGTGGTGAAGGCTTTGTGTATAACCATCCACACTTTTTATTACTGGTAACCTTTGTCGGTGCAGATGACTGCCAGGACAGAGTATACAGTAGACCGCATATATATATATATATATATATATATATATATAATTCAAACACGGTAATGTTTGAATATATGGTTAAGTGTTAGTTTTACTCATTTTGTGATCAACTTTCCAACAATTTTAACAGTTCATAGGTCACTAACTCAGCTATATTTCAACCTTTTCAGGTCGTGACGGAATAAATAAAACCTTTATTCAACCAATTGTATGTTCGTATATAACAAATTGTTTGCAGTAGATGATGCGTTTCGGTATTCATTATTTGAATACCGATGT
>NC_136486.1:176532990-176577990 GCF_053919585.1 Euprymna scolopes | reverse complement strand
GGTTAATGTTAAGTTTTAAAATATGCAACTTAAGAAATGATTTACGGTGATTTTAAATTGTACCTCCTCTTTTATCGAAGATTGAAATCATTAATAAGAAAAAATTAAAATAAAATAGTGAGGTCCATCCGAGCATAAACAGAGGATCACTCGAGCTGTAGTTGAATGTTCTACCACTAAGCTATATCTCCAGCTTTTTAAGAAGAAATAATTTGCTGAAATTTTATTATCTCCTTTACCGGTGTAAAGTAAAATATTCCCTTGTAAAAAATATTCCTTTTTATATATAAGAGTCTCTCTCTCTCTCTCTCTCTCTCTCTCTCTCTCTCTCTCTCTCTCTCTCTCTCTCTCTCTCTCTCTCTCTATCCCCCTCTCTCTCTCTTTGTCTCTCTGTCTACCCCCCTCTCTCTAATATATTTCTTATTTCTCTCTTTTTATCTCTCTATCTGTTTATCGATCTATTTTGTATATAAATTAATGCGATATTAAATTTTAAAATAATGTTTAATAAGTTAATTAGTTAAATAACTTCAATAGTTTCAATCAATTTACGATGACTCGATGATGTAATTTAATAAAAAGATAAATAATACAATTTAATAACGAGTGTCATTCCAAAAGTAACTCAAAAGGTTGAAGAGCTAAATAGGAGTGGTTCTATTAAAACGAGCGACTTATTGTACTTCAGAATTTATCTTTCTACATAGTCAACAACATTTCAATGCACTTTTGCCAGACATTCAATGACGGACCTCTGCTTCTGATACATGTCCATGGCAGTAGTTGCATGTTTAGACTCCCACACCGTCAATATCTGTAACAGAGAGATAATACTTTCAGATCATGAATGCATAAGTTCATTCATCATAGCAATGCAATTTGCAATCCACTCATTTAGGCAGAATAAAAATAGGAGACATTACTTTTGGAACGCGTCTTGTAAAAAATAGATGTATTTGTGTTTTTCTTCCTTTTTTTTCGAATTTCACTATTTATATCGTAGTAAAATCAATCATATTCTCTATTAGATTACAGTTCATGATTGGACATTTAAGGGATTTTTTTTTATCTGGCATCCAGATTGAATTTTAGCCGGATTATAATAACATGGATACATCTTTAAAGCTAACTGATATTTCGGTCGATTCTAGCAACCTTAATCTTAACGGTTTTATGAAAATTAAACGATCGCCTTTATGAATGGAACAATCGAATACGATCTGAAAAGATCACTATGAGTGAAGGGCAAGAGTACAAGTCAAAGAGTCGAACGGAAGATGTTTGTATCCGCCATGTTTTTAGTCTCCCTTCTTGTTTCTCTCATTGCCTCTTCTTCTTCTCCTTTCATAGTCGACCCACTATTTCATTATCCCAAAATTTGAACCTGTGTCTCTGACAGAGTGATCACCTTAAACGGTTGTCGTATTTGCACACATAACAGAATGCATTTTCTCGCCGTACTTTCTTGACAATGATCTTTTATTTCGTTCATTAGCTTTGTACTTGGAAAAGATTAAAAGGGTTGACTGCGTCGTAAACCATCGGCTTTTTTACCTTTGTAATCTGCTGTCTGATAATGGTTACTTCTACAAAATTGGGCATTATTAATTATGACGACAAGAGGGCGTCGACTTAGACGACGGTTTGGGCGCTAAAAATATATGGCCGAATATGATGGGTCACGTATACGTTCAATATGTACACCGCGTCGATGTTCACACGCAAGCATATATGTACATACAAACTATATATGTGTGTGTGTGTGTGTGTGTGTGTTTCACTTTTTCTCGCAAACTACTGGACAAATCTGTCTGAAATTTTGCATGATCTTTTGTCATGATAAAATACAGTGGATTAAAGATTATGGTACTCGCTGTATGTATAGTTAAGGATTAATAGATACTAGACTACCCGTGACCCGTTGGGTCAGTATGTTATATTAGATATTTTTATTTATTTTTTTTTATTACATTTTCACCCCAAACAAGGCTCATTGCCACTTTGGTGTAGGGGGCTACTATCAGGGACAGCAACTACTGGGGAACTATGTTGGGATTTGGGCAGCAAGATGTCGGTTCACGTTGCACTTGAATTTCTGCATGTCAGTACAGTTAGGGAAGCAGGAACCTGGAATGGAATTCCAGAGTCTAGCGGTTCTGGGGAAGAAACTACTGGAGTAGAAAGATCTTTCGTCGATGGGACAGAGGCTGAAGCTTAGATGCCAGTTCAGGGCCTATCAGATTGGCGACTCTTTTTTTAACCTTGTCTAGGAGCGAGAGACTAGTAGCAGATGCACCAGCCCAAATGTGACAACAATACTCCATACATGGGCGAATGGTGGCCTTATAGAGGTACAGGATACTTTCAGGTGTCAGTAGTTTTCTAGCACGGTAGAGAGAGCCTACCTTTTTCGCAGCGGCCCTGGCAATGTTTTCAATATAATTGTTCCAACTCATGTTTCCTGTGAACGTTAGGCCAAGCAGTTTGAATGTGTGATAACATAACAGAAACATTTCTATGAAAGTATATTAAAATGAAAAAAGAATATAGATAGATTTCTATGAGTCTTTCTATTTATAATTGTTTATTTAAAAAAAAGAACAACTTACAGCCATTGAATTATAAGTGGTTTGCAATATTTATAGGTAAATGTGCACTGAACAGATACCATAGTACTTAAAGTCAGATTCAAATTTTGACATATCTTTTAATTAAAATGCGAAAAAAACAATTGGGACTCTGAAAACGTACACAGTAAAACAATACATTTTATTGTCGTGTCGCGTTGCTTATTTATTTGTAACGCAATTTAAAAAAACATATTTTCAGAGTTATTTATTTATATATTTAGTATAATATATATCGTATGTATGAAAGAGGTCGATGATTATACGTATTATTTGTAATCACGTTTTGCCTTTGCTTCCCATATCTTGAAGTTTTTTATTCAACAAATTTAAGATATTCGCTTTTCTAAGGACGTCCGTTTGTTCGAACGAAATCGGTCCAGCGATTTGTGCTTATTTGTTTACGGTGTTATGGGTTTATGTTTAAGCGTGCATGCGCAACCGGAAGTCGTAAACCGGATGTTGGGTTACAACACCCGTTACAAGGTCATTTGAGTTTTACAATTATATAGATTAGTAATCACAACACCATATTTACTCTAGAAGGTTTCTCGGAAAGTACTGAGCCGATCTGACTGAAATTGAGTACGTATATTTATTATGATGCGATGCAACGAATTAAGTATTATGGTATCTGATCGATGCACAGTTTAAGATTAATTACCACAATACCACATTTAATCTAGAAGTTTGGCATAAAGCACGGCATCGTAAGTCAACGGGCTATAACTGTTGCCCGTTTTAATGGACTAAAATATCTAATATATGTGTATGCCACTGACTCAGTGTTTTTGTTTTCCTGCGTACATATTTTCTTTCTCTCTAAATTAAAGGTTTAGCATTTTTTGATAAGAGGACTGAATCCACCTTTTCCAGAGCCATAATATTGTTTCGTTTTCCGAACACACACACACTTATGTGTTTTTCGAACACACACTTATGTGTTTTCCGAACACACACTTATGAAACAAAAGAAAAACACAGAAAAACATACACACACGGATGCTACCTCCCACACGTGCACATCGAGGATTCATAAAGGATGAAAAATAAACAAACTATCTCTAACCCTAACCCATAATCTTAAATTCCATGAAACGAAGCAAATCTGGCCCCAACCCAACGCAGCTGGGGGGCACACTTAAGTTGGAAGAAACAGTTCTTCATAAACACATTTCACTTCGGAAGGACATTAGCTCTGAATATAGTTTCTCCAAACAAACTTCGATCATAAAATATCTGATGAGGGCATAAAAATCTCTCGAAACGTGTCATAAACATTCAAAGCTGCTAGGAGACCATCCCCAGATATAATGGGGTATGATCCCGCACAGTCGGGAGATTCTATTTATAAACGATGATACTAGGAACTGACGAATCAAATTAATTTACGTTGTGCTACCAACCAATCAGAAACTAGAATTGCTCCATAAAACTTAAACCTTTTCTTTAGCAACTTCGCATATATTTTCTTCGTGTCAACACGGGAAGAATCTTTTGCTCTGTGGCTTCCAACTCAAGAACCACTCACCTCCAGGACTTGTATAGAACATCTAACCATTGGAAACTGTTCTGAAACTAAACATATATATATATATATATATATATATATATATATATATATATATATATATATATATATATATATATATATATATATATAGGCATAAGTCTGAGGAATCCTAGTGTGGATGAAACGCCGAATATTCTGTGTAGCTTAATTGACACATATATTTTATAACTTACTATATGATGATTGCAACGTCTTGCCAGACGAGTGCCACTCTCTCGGACACTTAAAGTCCATGAGCCCAAATGCTTAGGGAGTATCTATACAAATATGAAGTTACATAATCTTAGCTTTGTATGACAGCTAAATCTCTCTCTCGGTTCAAAATGTTGAGATCCAGCAACAAGCAAGAACAAGATAGCCAGCAACAAATTAAACTGCAGACCAGCTTAATGCGGGTACTGGTCTCCCGCTTTGTTTTTTTAAATCAGAGATTTGCTTCTCCTAGAAAGGTTGCCTTCACCACGGCTTACGGGAGGCCTCTCCACCCCAACACATATATACATACACACAAATATACACAGTGCTAGTTGGCCGTTGACCCCGAAAAAGGGTTCATTCGCCCTTTGAAAGGTCTTGTTTTTTATCCTTCAGGGATACTAGCCGCCCTCCTCACCAAACAAGTCTGGTGGGGGAACCAGTTTAGTCGCCGGTGACCCGACCATGAGGCAGGTAGTACTGGGTTACATGGTACCAGTAGCATATGACATGACCTGACACAATAATTACTACACACACACATACACACATACACACACACACATATATACATATATAGATATATATGGATATTATATATATATATAATGTGTGAGTTTCACAATGGGGTATATATTTTATTTATTGAAGTCATATGTGGCAGACCAACACGAATATAACTACTCAGTTTAGTAGAACAGAGGTATAAATTGAATGTGATTTGTATACTTCTGCGTGTGTAAATAAGCATTATTTCTATTTCAAATATATTAAGAGATATTCCTAGTATTCTTAGGTTATCCCTGATATCCGCTGTTTAAAATGATCGGAATAGGTTTTTAAAATAAATCAAATAGATCAAATGTAAGACCACAAACAAATCCGAACTCTGAAGCTACTAATAAAGAAAGCTTCCTCACAAGTCAATGTATTTAACTAATTAGGACATTCGTATTACGCGATGAAACAATGCAACACTTTATAGGTTTGAAATGGATGGCTTTCAACAAAACCAGGTTAGTTCTTACTTCAAACACCATCATATTGGATGAAAGTTAAGATTGTCAAGATTTGAGTATTTCCAGTAGTTTTATATTGTCTTGGGTGGGCAACTTCTAACAAGACCAGAATAGTTTACACTTCAAACCGCATATCACATTCAAAGAAAGTCGTGATTATCAAGACGTAAGTACAGCCATTAATGCTACGTGGTTTTCAGGGCATTAAATGGACAGACCTAAAAAAATAAAAAACATTATAAAAAATTGTCCTTCAAAAGATCTTTATTAGAGCGATATGAAGAGTTAAGAAATTGTATAAGAGAATTTTATGGCAAAACGGAACTTGCGGCGATAACGTCTGTAGAAAATGAACAATTGTTAGGACGTATTAATACACAAAACAATTAACGAAAAATGAATTGTTGAAGAATACAAAAAAGAGAAAATGGCGGCATGTATGTTTCTTCCAGACAACAAAATAGTAAAGAACGGAAACTCTTGCAGAAAACATGATGGATTATATCATGCTGTACCATCGTTTTTTTGTTTTTTAATGATATTAGATTGTACCATTCCTGAATTGAAGAAACCATCATAGCTCAAATCAGGGTGGCCCAATAGAGACGTTTGTCAGATTAAATGATTGGTTTACACGTTTCATTCAGCTATGTTTATGATTGGATGCTCATGAAACAAAGTGTAGAGCACTCCTGAACATTATCCCAGTCTACTAATGATATAATTAACCAAGCCGGCAATAAGTGTATTTATTTATAAAAATATTATTGGCTACATATCTGCAGACATGTTTCTGCTGCGATTCCTTCAGAAAAGCAACGTCTCAAGGCCATATTTTATTTAAAATTTAGTTTCATAAGAAATAATCTGGTCTGGAGACGTTAATTCTCTAAAAGAAGCTTCAACAGTAACACGTATGCACATGTGTAGCCAATAATATTTGTATGACTAAATACATTTGTTAATGAAAAGTTGTACTTCATCAGCAATTTTTTTAATTTTAAAATCAGTGTTTTTTGCTTCTCACTTTTAAAATATTTTGAATTATAAAGTAACTTTACGTATTATCAATGTAAAATGTAATTATTTTCTCGACTTTTCATTAAATATATTTTGTCTTTTTTATTACAGATTCAGAATTTTCTTCTCCATTTCTGGCAGGGTCTGCCAGAACACCTGCTGCCATTGGTTAAGAACCAAGTGATTGTGGACATCATTTGCATCTGCGATTCCATCCTTTATAAGGTAACCAAATAGTGTCACGACTAATTCAAGTACAGTAGTAGTAGTAGTAGTAGTAGTAGTAGTAGTAGTAGTAGTAGTAGTAGTAGTAGTCTGCAAATATAATGGGTGGTATTAAATGCTTGGAATATACACATGTATTTATATATACACACAGACGCACGCCAACACACCGATCCACACACATACAGATAGATAGATAGATAGATAGATAGATAGATAGATAAAAGAAATGTATAGGAAAATAACATCAAAGAGCCCGATCATATAATTCATCACTACTAGAGTCAATAAGAACGTTTAAAAACGAGATTTTATTATTAGTACTATATATATATATATATATATATATATATATATATATATATATATATATATATATGTGGGTGTGGGTGTGGGTGTGTGGGTGTGTGTGTGGTGGGTGTTTTATTTTTTTATTACCGTTTTATCTGTTTGGTTACATATGTTTCGGATGTTGGACCATGTTTACGATCCAACAGCCTCGTCAGACCTTACAGAAATGGTTGTTAGTATTTGGAAGAAGTGTTTTAGAGGAAATACGAGAAAAAAAAAAGAAAAAATGCATTTGACACTGAAAATAAAGTTAAGCATAAACACTGCCCAAAGCACCATGTTAGAAGCCCACCCCATATATACATGAACTTAACGGAACTACAAGAACCCCTGACTCATTATAATTTAACCATCACTCTCATAATCTTTAACCTTTAAACCTTTATACCCCCTTTTTTAACTTTCTTTTTTTTAATCTCTCAATTTATTAATTTATTCTATTTTTATTCCTATCTTCATTCTTACTTTTATCTAGATCCCTAATTTTATCTTTATCCCTATCCAATAAGCAAAGCAAATCAATACAGACCCCTAAATATTAAACCAACAACATATATTTTGAACATATCTTACAATGCGTCTACTTAATCTCGCATTATTAACTACACCCGTTTATCTATTTTTTTATTTATCCTAACTTTATTTACTTAGTATAAATATACACAGGTCTATATATATATATATATATATATATATATATATATATATATATATATATATATAGATATATGTTTGTATGCTTATATTTTTTTGAATATGTAGATTTATATAATTGTATATACGTGTGTGTGGGTACGTGTGTGTGTATGTGTGTATGTATATGTATATGAGTATGTATATGTGTATAGGAGTTATGTGTATTTCTGCATATAGATGCATGTATGTCTGCATATACATTATTTATATATGTGTGCATGTGCGTATGTGTCTGTAAGGACTCGGACAGACATATGCATGGACTTGGAGTCTATATTCGTAACACCTTCCCCTGACTAGACAAATAAAACTAGAATCAGACGACCAGGCCTTTATGTGCTTCAGACTAAATATACAACACAATATTAGCTACTTGTATTTTCTCTACCGCTCTCCCTCAAACCAAGACTGTGCCCTAATAAACAAAGCCTCAGACAGCATAGATATAGCACTCTCCCTCGATACTAGCGCACAAATACATGTATTTGGTGACTTCAATGTCCACAACAGTAACTGGCTAGGATTCTCTAATCACACAGACGTAGCTGGTAGCGCAACACATAGCTTCTCTATATCCCATTCCCTATCTCAGTTGGTTACATTTCCGACACGTTTCCCAGACCAGCAAGATCAACATGCCTCACTTCTAGATCTCTTTCTGACAACGGTTCCCAATGACTGTACAACAAATGCCCACAGCCCACTCGGGAATGCTGATCACGCTGTGATAATGGTAGACATCAGCCTAAATTCTTGCCCTAAAACTGAATACCCACTACTCAAAACAACGAGGTATTACAAAAAGGCTAATTGGGAAGCCATCAGGGAACTCATCAGAGATGCCCCATGGCAAAATATCTTTACTCTTCCAGCGGAACAGTGTGCAAATGAGACCACTGAATGGTTCAAAACTGCTATTGAAGCACATGTTCCCGCACGGAAATTCTATAGCAAGCCCCACTCCCCCCAATGGTTTACTTCTGCTTGTGCAGCTGCCATTTGTCAAAGGCAGCATGCGTTCCGCAGATTCAACCGACATAAGTCCAGCTCAAATAAACAGAAGTTTATAGAAGCTAGAAATAATTGTAAGAGAGTGATAGAGACAGCTAAGACAGATTACTCTGAAACCACCAGAAAACGCATCGAAGCACAGAAATTAGGAACCCGGGATTTTTGGAAAATCTACAACAGCGTAGTAAATAATGGACAGTCAACTATTCCCCCACTATCAAACGATCATGAGGTTGCTTGCACGGAAACTGACAAGGCTAATCTGCTTGCCAGTCGGTTTGCCTCAAACTCAACACTGAACTCGGTACACCACTCACTCCCTGATTTTCCTCTGCGAACAGACGCCTCACTAGACGATTTGAAAATCACTCCTTCTCAGGTACATGCTATTATAAAAAACCTAGACACCTCAAAAGCATGTGGACCAGATCTCATCCCGGCTGTGCTATTAAAAAAATGCTCTGCCGAGGTTGCTCCAGTTCTGTCCAAACTTTACAATAAATGCCTTAACGAATCTTGTTTTCCCGACTGCTGGAAAACCGCCTCTGTGGTACCAGTCTTCAAGAATTCTGGTGAAAGAACTGACCCACTAAATTATCGCCCCATTAGCCTCCTCCCGCTTTTCGCCAAAATATTTGAGTCCTTAGTTAATCAAGCCCTAGTCCAGCACCTAACAGCTGCTAAACTCCTGACTGACAAGCAATATGGATTCAGGCAATCCCGTTCAACAGCAGATATCTTAACTGTAGTTTCTGAACGTATATACCGTTCATTGGATAAAACAGGGGAGGGTAGAGCGGTGGCCTTCGATATATCTAAGGCTTTTGACAGGGTATTGCACGATGGTCTTCTAAGGAAAATTAGATCATATGGAATCACTGGAAGAATTCATAATGTAATTAAATCCTTCTTAAGTAATAGAAAAATCAAAGTTGTCCTCGACGGTCGTACATCCAAACAATACGACATAAATGCGGGAGTACCTCAGGGGTCTATCCTTGGACCTCTATTATTCCTGATATTCATAAACGACCTCCCTGATAAAATTGTTTCGGAGATGGGTATATTTGCCGATGACACCACTCTCTATAACAGATATGAGGGGGAAACAAATGAACACATATCCAAGGAAATGGCAGAAACGCTAGAGGATGACCTCCAATCCGTAGTGGAATGGGGACAAAAATGGTTGGTCACATTCAATGCTGCTAAGACTAAGCTTGTTTCCTTCAATAATTACAAGCAACCTTCTCTGCCACTAATAGCAATGGCCAAGAACACATTGCCTGAAAGTACTTCTTTTAAACTCCTCGGCCTAACGTTTACAGGGAATATGAACTGGAATAGATACATTGAGAGCATTGCCAAGGCTGCTGCAAGGAAGGTTGGCTCCCTCTACCGTGCTAGAAAACTACTTATGCCTGACAGTATCCTATACCTCTATAAGGCAACCATTCGCCCATGTATGGAGTACTGTTGTCACATCTGGGCTGGTGCATCTGCTACTTGTCTCTCGCTCCTGGACAGGGTTCAAAAGAGAGTCGCCAACCTGATAGGTCCTGAACTGTCATCTAGGCTTCAGCCTCTGTCCCATCGACGAGATGTTGCATCCCTCTGCCTGTTCTACAAATACTTCAATGGTGAATGCTCTGACGAACTGCAAACACTTGTACCTCCCCGACGTAACTACCCCCGACAAACCCGACAAGCTACTAAGTCTCATCCCTTTACAGTAGAGATCCCTAAGTGCAAGAAAGCCTTTTACTCCAATAGTTTCTTCCCCAGAACTGCGGGTCTTTGGAACGCCCTTTCGGGATTCTGCTTTCCCAACTGCAATGATATGCAGAAGTTCAAGTGTAATGTGAACAAACATCTTTCTACTCATCTCCCTTCATAATGACCCCGCAAATTAAGTCCCTGATAGTAGCCCCCTGCTTCAAAGTGGCACTGTGCCTTGTTTGGGGTGAAAATTGAATTTAAAAAAAATTAAAAAAATATGGATGTGCAGAAATGTATATATCTATGTGTCTGTATGCATGCGTATTTGCGCGTGCGTTAGCGTATATATTAACCCTTAACTACCTAAAAACAACTCATCTGCAACTGAAATGAACACGTCGACTTATGGCTTTCTAAATGAAACCTTTTACTTGTCAAACACATATGACACTTACACAAAATCTTTCTCTCTCCCTCCCTTTCTTTCTTTCTCTCTCTCTCTTTCTCTCTCTCTTTCTCTCCCTCTCTTTTTTCTCTCTCATCTACTTCATATACCTGACTAAACCAAAAAGAAGTCAAAATTTTAAAACCTAAAAATTGAAATCCTCCACCCCCTCCTCTCCTTACCCTCCTCCTTTCTTTTACCATCTTCTCTCCCCCTCACACTCCTTATATCATATATCTCCACTCACGCCTACCTGAATCTGTTACCCTCCACACACACTACAATCTAATGTATTTTAACCTTCAAAACTTTAATATTGTCGATATCCGTCTCCCTCCCCCTTATTATCTCTTACGTCCCCCTTTTTTCTCGTATTTCCTCTAAAATACTTCTTCCAAATACTAACAACCATTTCTGTAAGGTATGACGAGCCTGTTGGATCGTAAACATGGTCCAACATCCGAAACATATGTAACCAAACAGATAAAACGGTAATAAAAAATAAAACACATATTTGCTTTGCAATAGTATTGAGCACTCTCTTCAGGTTTTTACTAATTACCAGTTTTACTATATATATATATATATATATATATATATATATATATATATATATATATATATACTCACACACAGGATGACCAAAAAAAACGGGCCCAACTCTAATTAGGCCACGATTCTTAGTGTTTTGTCCGAATGAAATGAAACTTTGGTCATAACTATTTTATTATATTCAAAACATCACATCAAAACTCTAGTGTCTTTGGCCTTTTTTCTCCGTTGACTGTAAAATGCTCAGAAAAACAATTGAATGTCCTGTTTTTTTCGGTCACCCTGTATATATATATATATATATATATATATATATATATATATATATATATATATATATATATATATATATATATATATATAAATCCAAGCGTCTGTAAATCATATCAATTGGAGCGTTATTTTTCGTCGATTCGTACGTTGAGTTATTTGGAAAATTATGTGTGAATTTGTCAACATGATCATAATCATTATCATGTACTGCATATGTGTGAGTCTAAAACAAACTTTTTATTTTAAAAAAAAAAAAAAAAGGAAGGAAGAATAAGATCAGGAAGGAAAATTAACAAAAACGGTCCAGCCGCTGATCACTTACTATGTATGACTTTTGGAATGTTCCTTCATGTGTATTTTACATGTATATGTGTGTGTACGTATGTATGTATGTACGTATTTGTGTGCCTCTACATGATTATGGTTGCATGTGTGCGCACACGTATGCGTATGTTGGCGTACATCTGTATGTACGCATTTGCTTATTGTCATGTGTATGTGGGGTGGAGAGGGCTCCCGTAAGCCGTGGTGAGGTGAAGGCAACCCCTCTAGGAGAAGCAAATCTTAGATTTTAAAAAAAACATAAAGCGGGAGACCAGTACCCGCATTAAGCTGAGCTGCAGTTTGACTTGTTGCTAGCTATCTTGCTCTTGCTTGTTGCAGGATGTCAACATTTTGAACTGAGAGAGAGATTTAGCTGTCGTACAAAGCTAAAACTCTGTAACATCATCTGTGTATAGATACTCCCTCAGCCATGGAAATGTTGTGACGCGTGTAGGCCTGAAATGCTGGAAGCATGTAATAATTGATCTGCCATCATTATATGTATATATGTATGTATAGGTGTATGTATGTTCATGTAAAGGTGTATGTATATGTGTGTATATCTATGTGTATATGTATATATATGTGTATATGTATATATATATATATGTATGTGTGTATGTATATATATTGTTTGTATATATGTGTATATATGCATGCGTATGTGTATGTGCATATATGCATGTGTGTATGTGTATATTTGCATGTGCGTATGTATGTATATGTATGCATGTATATGTGTATGTATGTATGTGCATGTTTGTGTATGGGTGCATATTCATGTATGTGTATGTATATGTAGGTAAGTGTATGCATATATATATGTGCATATGTGTACATATGAGTATATGTATGTATATGTGTATATGTATTTGTATATGTGTGTGTATTTATATGTATGTACATACATACACATATATGTGTGTATGTATGCGTGTGTATGTATATGTATGAATGTGTATTATGCATTATGTATGTATATATGTATATATGTATATATGTGCGTATGTTTACAGATATGTATGTGTGTATGTGTATATATGTATACTTGCATTTATACATATATATATATATATATATGTATGTATGCCATTGACCGTCTTGTGTATGTTTATGCATGTATATGTACGTGTATTATGTGTTGTGTATGTATGTATGCATATATGTGTGTTATATGTCTGTGTGTATTATATGTATGTGTATATATGTATGTATGCGTGCATGTATATATATGATTGTATACCAATGACCGTTTTCAGTGTCATGTTTGTATATATATATATATATATATATATATATAGCGTGCGAATTTTGCCGGCAGGACTAAAGTCATTTTCGGCTCATGGACTTTCTGTGCCTGGGGGAGTGGCACTCGTCTGACAGGACGTTGCAATCATCATATATATATATATATATATATATATATATATATATATATATATATATATATATATCAACAACGACCAAATTAGGAACTTTCGATAAGAGCAGGCGAAGCTCCAATCCTCCTAGTTTAAAATAAGGCTGAGCGTTCCGCCCACCCCCAAATATTTTTAAATAATTAATTTTTAAAAGATACTCATATGGTAAATGTGAAGGTTAGGTTTTATTTTTAAAAATAGGGACTACTCACGATCAATATAAATAGTTGGTTATCCTGGCTAAGTTCCGATTTTCCGCAGGAATTTCCAGTTGTTTTTTATCATTATAATTTGATTTAAAGTACTTTTGACTCATATTAGTTGTATACATTTACTGTTTTAAATTATTATTATTATTATTATTATTATTATTATTATTATTATTATTATTATTATTATTATTATTATTTCAATTTTAAATATTTATTTTCATTTTGTAAAATTTGACAAAATGTTATATTCAGAAATATAATAAGTAAATAATGGAAAATATAATACCTCTACAGAATTTGAACCATAACTGTAAACTAACTTAAGTTTAATTTTAGTTTGGAAAAAGTCGGATTGGTTAGGTTCAAATTCTGTAAAAAAAAAAACACCCAAAAGAATAATTTTAAGGAATTTTAATAATCATTATAAAATAAATATTTATGCATAATAATCTGAAAAAAAAATTGCTAAATATTTTTTTGAAAGCCAAACTGCTTTTCAAAGCATTAGATTTAACCATTATTATTGTTAAGAACTGTTGCATATACGTCGCAAGTTATTTAATCAGAAACATAAACATAGCCAAACAAAATTGGTTACATGTCATTAAAACGTTATTTTATCCGAATGGTGCGTCGTGTTGTTTGTAACTATTTTCATTACATTAAAGTCTAATTTGTTAAACAACACGACGTTTAAAAATGTCATTTTCTAAACATCGTATTGTTTGGACTATTTTTTATTTATCTATGTATTATTTTCGTTTGTTTAAATATCAATTTTCGTTTGTTTAAATATCAATTTAGAAATTCCATTTTGCTTTGTTTTTTTATAAATAGGTTCTAACAGAAGTCTTGATTCCAGCTACCATGCAAGAAATGCCAGAAACGTAAGTGACTTTTTTTAAGATAATTTCCTAAATTCTCTTCTTTAAAATTAATCATATCAAATATAATATCCAATATAATATCAAATATATCAAATCGTCTAAAAAATTTTTTTAACAAACTCGCGTATATACGCATTAGTTTTGTAACGATTGTTCGGAATTTGGGATTTAAAAAATCAAAACTTTTGTGGTTATCGGAATCGGTATCTGTATTGGAAAATAATTAATTTAAATTTTGATTCCAAAAATGATTTTTAATTTCTTTATTGTTTTAAACTTAATTTTCCGTTGCTAGTTTTAATGATAAAATGATAAATATTTTTTAATATATTATAATAATGAAAAAAAAATGACACCCGACAAATAGAGAATATATGTAATGTGAAAACAGTCAAGGATATATATATATATATATATATATATATATATATATATACTCTCCTGTAAATTCGTTTTCTTTTGTATGTATTGATATTCATATTAAAACCCCTCTTTTCTATTTATTTAACAAGAAAATACAATTTTCTTATATCTTGGTTGTGGAAATTGCATTCATCTGCAAAAGATCTAGCTAATTTGCATATTCTTTTAAACATTCATTTTAATTAATTCCCTATTAGTTGCTTTGGTTTTCTAATGAGATGATCATCTTTAGTTAACTATTACGTGTAATTATATTCATGCAGATATTCTACATGATTTATACATGCATAATATTTGCGTAAAAAGTTTACAGTAAACACAAAATTGTTTCCATATATATTTATGCATACGTATATATTTTTGTTCAACAAATTTTGCCTACCAAACTCCTCCTAGAGTTTTTGGTCTGCAGACATGAAACTTCATATATAGGGTATTTGAATCCAAGCGAAACTTTATATTTGGGTTTTAGCCCGGAAAAATCGGCGCAAAAGTGTGAAAATTTAAAAATAAATGAAATTTGCCAGGTGAAGGTCGAACGCCGGCATTATACATGCATAACGTAGTAGCTATTGGTTCATATTTTAATTTTTAGCCTTGCAGTAAACATGTTTTCATAGCCCAGTCATTGACGGCAGAGGAAAAATTAATTGTGAACTGAACGTTTTGGTTTCGATTCTCAGTGGTGGCACATGAGTCTTTTTTATACTTTTTAAATCATTACTATATATTGAATTCACTATATCAATCTATCTATATATCTATAAAAGTGAAAATGTATTTCTGTCTTTTCTCTATGGTAGTTAAGGAAGACTATTATACAGAAAGGCATTACTTTACATATTCACACTTTTTAATATATACATATGCACATAAAGTTATGAACAGTACATAGGTCCCGAGCAAAGCCTGGCGGAACTGCTAGTATCTATATATAAAGAATATAACTCTGTTCTTAAGTAAGGATACGAAAATTAGGCGATACATTAATATTTAAATGGGCTTTTCCGTAACCACAACCAAGGTAAATGTTTCTCGCATTGTTTTCCCCGTTAGGGATCCCCCCCCCTTTTTTTCTTTCTATTCAAAAAATGCTACATTGCCAAAAGTGTGTTTATTCATAAAGTCTGAAAAAATGCTGGTTTTTGAAAATTTTCAAACGATATAATGCTTGAAATTGTCGAACTAGACATTGAAACAATTGTAACATAAAATGAAATACACTTTTCCTTGTCATCAACACCTTGTCTTGAAGTCTTGATTTTGCACACACAGTATATATATATATATATATATATATATATATATATATATATATATATATATATATATATATATATACAGAAGAATATAAATTAAAACTGTAAAAATATATTTTACACGAATTAATTGTTCGACATGATACTCAAATAAGATATATTAAAATTATAAATTATGAATTACCAAAAGGACCCGTTAACCGATGTTGCCCGGTGAAAGCCTGCCACCTCACCCGCAAAAAAGTAGACTGCGGTTGTTGTCGGTAAGTGGTGCGTCCCTCAACGGTTGCGGACAGTGGCGGCCGTGGCCGAAATCTGGCTTCCGCTGTGAATTAGTGATGGTTTGGGCTAATAACACGCAGGTACTGTTTAAATTTAAATTTTAAAAAAGCAATTAAGGGAATGCGCAAATCAGTATGAATTGATACAATTACGGAAAATGGTCCCTTAGAATAATAATGGAAAGTAAAAACAGAAGTTTTAGAAGTTAGGGATTTTCGTTGTATATGGACTATTTAGAGTGATCGAAATCAGTGGTAGAAGTCCTAGCTGTTTCCATTCATTGTTTAAGTCTTCCTCTTCTTTTCAACTCTACTACCAATAGTATTAAAGTAAATTCCATTTTTATGTTGTCTTTTTTAACGTGTAAAATAAAACAATTATGACTTTTTCACTTCTTTGAGTATTATCATTTTAAGAGCTGAGTTTGGAATAGACATTCTAAACTCCCCATGTTAAGAACGGGTTTAGGAATAGACACCACCAACCTCCCCATCTTAAGAACGGCGTTCGGAATAGACACTCCAACATCCCATGTAATGAACGGCTTTCGGGGTAGACAACCCCAGTTTATTGAGGGAAGTGGAAAAAATTACAGTGCATAATACAGGTTTTAATATCTCTATAAGTACTTGTCTCCGCAAAATTTGAATGAGATTTTCTTAATCAGCATAGTCGAAAACTTTTAAAAGTAGTCATTCTAAAGAAAATTGTGGAGGTGGACTTAATATTCAAATTTACCCCGCCCAAAAAATGTGCGCAATGATATATATATATATATATATATATATATATATATATATATATATATATATATATATATATATATATATATAGTATACTTATTTGTATTTTTGTATTGTTTTTTAATCTATTTAAAGGTTGATGTGTGATATAAGAAACTTCGCCAAGCATTGGGAGAATTGGCTGTCTTCTGCCCTCGAGAATCTCCCTGAACAATTGTCTGAACAGAAACTTCCGGTTGCTCACCGTTTTTCACAGTCCCTTAAACGGCAAACATCTTTTCTTCATTTGGCGCAAGTAAGAATTGCCACGTCTATTTTTTTTTCATATTATTAGTTATTTTATGATATTATTGTTTTTTTCTACAAATTCAAAAGTTTTCAGGATAGGTTTATATGCTTATGCAAGAAATGACACTTTAAGAGAAATAATTGAAATGAAATGAATAAGAATTATCTTGTAGAAACGAAACTCACATGCAAATGATAAATCTGAGTCAACATTGAGGAGTGCTTAATAAAAACCGGGGGATTTTTTTTTTTTTACATTGTTGAAATAGAAACTAAAATAGAGTCCGACTAATTGAAAGTAGGATTTCCTCAAATTCCGTGGCCGATGATTTTGACAAAGGGAGAAAAATTGCTGTTTTCGGGGGATCGTAATCGACCCATCTCACACTTATTGTTGGCTGATTTTTTTTACTTTGAAATAGAATTGTTTTAGGTCCTTATATCAAGTGGTTTCATGGCTTTGATTGTAACAAACGAAGATGTTTTTTGTTGCTGAAACATTTTGCAAAAAAAAAAAAAAACATTAAAACAAAACTAACAAAATTTTTATTTTTATATAAATTATATATAATTATATATAATATATATAAATTTTATATAAATTATATAAATAATATATATTACATTTTTAATATATGTTATTAAGATCCGTGAGCTGAAAAATGACGTCATCGCTAAAGTTCTAGTAAACAATTTAGACTATCGGTAACGAATCGAAAAAGTTTGCACAAAGTTTTTAAATCGCATTAAAAAAGAGAAAAAAAGGACCATGATTCGTACTTAATTCAATTTTTTTTTTTAATTAAAACGGAACAGTCGTGAGTTTATGCGTTAAAAGTAATTAAACATTTTATTGTATCATGGATTTTAAAGACTAAAATACGTTCATTATTTACTTGCAAATTACATTTAAAAAGAAGAAAAGAAAGGAACACGATTCGATTTGTAGTAAAACTAAACTTTATTAAATATATATAAACAAAATGTATGCAAAATTATGTATGTTTTAAGAACACAATAAAGTGTTTCTAAACATGAAATATGAATTTAAGCAATAAATAAGTATTAAACAATCAACTTAAAATTAAACGATAAATATTTTTAATTGAAACGAAGGACAATATATTCTTTAAATCAAAACGAACAACAATAAATTCTTTAAATCAAAACGAACAACAATATATTCTTTAAAGCAAAACGAACAACAATATATTTTTTAAATCAAAACAAACAATTTTTTAAAATCAAAACAAACAATTTTTTTAAATCTAAACGAAGAATTTTTTTTAAATTAAAATGGAAACAATATTTTTAAAAAATCAAAACGAACAACAATATTTTTTTAATCAAACCCAACAATAAAAAATTTTTAAAACGAACGATAAATGAGTTTATCTAAAAAAAAAAAAAAAACAGGAATAGTCTTGATGGCCATCATTGTGACGAGGATGGAGTTGTGGACTGGGGCATTGTCTTGGTGGAAATGCCACTGACCCGATTTGAAGAGTGCTGATTTCTTCCGACGGAATTTCTTCCTGAACTCCCTTAAAACCTCAACAAAGTATTCCTTGTAGACTGTCCGTCCAGTGGGAACCCAGTGTATGTAGCTCATGCCCGTGCTGTCACAAAAGGAATCATCATAAGTTTCTGGGTGGATTGGCTCTATCTGGCATTCTTGGATCTGGGAGAGCCAGCATGCTTCTCCTAGGAACTCTTGGTCTTTGGTGTGGTTTCAAGTGAGGGCTATATCATGCACCCTCACATCTTCGAAATCGGTTTGAAAGTCAACACCAAAATGTACCTGGATGTGCTGAAAAGTGTGGTGATCCCCTATTACAATCAGGTGCCCGCTGACAGACTCTAGGTGTGGCAGCAGAACTCGCCGCCGGCCCACAAGTCCAAAGAGACCCAGGCCAGACTTCAGAAAGAATGCTACGACTTTGTACTCTTCTCTCACTGACCCTCCTCCTCCCTTGTCTTGAACCCGATGGACTACTTCGTTTTGTCATACGTCGAAAACATCAACAACATGACCTCCCACAATACAATAGCCAGCATGATCGCCGCCATCCGCCGAGTATTCGCTGAGGCATTGGAAAAGGCATGCTCCTAGATCCAGGCCGTATCGAGGCAGTGATTGAGGTTGAGCGTGATTACATTGAATAGATGTCAGCTCTACTACATAATCAAGTAACCTGAACTGATTTTTTTCAATAAAAGTTTTAAAATAAAGCTGTAATGTTTTCTTTAGGGCGACAATTTTATCGTTCCACTCTGTAAAAAGAATTCAGCTACAAACACAAGTTTTTTGCTTCTTTTTTCTTCTGATTCTCGCACTTGACAAGCAAAACAGATGCGCTGTCACTTGTGTGAGTAGTTTCTTCTATTACATTGGTTAATCCATGGGTCCTTGTGGATTCCATTCAATTAAATGTTGTGCGAATAACACTCAAGATGAAAACAATAAATCGAATAATCTAAATCACCTTGTATGTCTGTTATTCGATCATTGTGATCCAATCGTGCGTATTGTTGTGCTTTAAACAGTTTAAATTGTTTCATTTTCAGACGGCAAGGCCAGTGTTATATGATGTTCATATGGTCAACCAGATGATTGCCGACGTGGACCGCGTCGACCTGAGCTGTATTGGTAGTCAAGCCCTCTACACAGATACCGACTGTGAACATGACATGGAGTTAAACGCTGAATGTAAGTACAAAGAAAATCTTTTACAATATATAATACGAGGATACTACCGTCAAAAGTGATGGGACAAATTATGCTTCGCCAGTGTTTGCACTCATTATTTATCTATATATATTACTAAAATCTATATATCTATAAAAGTGAGAATATGTATGTGGGGACATTTCTCAACCTATATACTCAATAAATTTTTATCTAGAAACTTGAAATTTGGTATATAGGATATTCAGACATGTGGAAAACTTTTTATTTGATTTTATCCAGAACAAGGGTCAAAATTGAAAAATTAGTACGTGGAGGGGTCGTCAGAGTTTTATCTGTTTGTCAACTGTTTTACGACTGCACATGAGCAGTTGAGAAACATGACAGCTTTCTTATGTTAAGGATAAGTAGGTTTAAAGCACGTTTAAAGATTTTGGCAAGCTGGTTTAATAGTTATCGTACTTGTTCACAGTTTTTAGGCTTTGGTTTCGATCTCAGCTCGAGTATTTTATTTTTTACTTTATTTTTCTAAAATATTTGACGTTGCGTTTAATACCTGCGATATTTCTGTTTATAATAAATAAGACATCTGCAATAATTAAAATATACTTATGCGTATTTTACGACTGGGCAACACCGGGCGGCCAGCTAGTATTCATATAAACTAACGTCTCAATTTATGAAGTTAAAATACAAAGAATGAAAACAGATCAAACTTCAAATTTAAGAAAAATACGTAAAATATCTATCACTCGATATAGAAAGAAAAAAGAGAAAACGAAAGTAAACGTCTCATTATAGAAATAGTGTACGAATTTCATTCTGAACTAAGTTCAGACAGTGAAACCGCAATATTTGACAAAGAAAATCTAAATAACAAATTTTTCATCGGTTATTACTTTCCTAGATTTTAAAACCCCATACTTTGACTATAAAATCACATTCAATAACAAAAAACGCAGAATAAAAGCAGTGTTAGCGACCCATTACTGGAAGCATAAAGAAAACGAACGTTCGCCAATAATCGAATGGGAAATAGTATGACAGGCCGGTATATGTATAAATTTAGACGACACATGTAGATTATGTGTGAATAGAAATTTGAAATTCTAAACCTATTAAACTGTAAAGATGAAATAATAAATAACAGTATACACATTGTAAACTTAACTTCAAGGTAACAACACATAAGAAAAATAATATGGAAAAGGTACTCCAAATACACAAGTGTTAAAATAAAGTTACATATTCACAAAAAAGGATGAGTTACTCCTATTGAAAAAAGTATAATTTAGTCGAAATTCGTTTGCGAAACTGGCTAATGAAAACATTTACCCATGAGAGGGAATGAAGAAACAAGGGAGATAATCCAAATAATTAAAAGTTTTGCATGATTTTAGAATGCCATTCTTAACATGGGGAAGGGGTGGCATTGGAAAACATTCGCTTTAAAATGATTTAAAAATAAAACTAGTTGTTCAATTTACGTAATTTTTGGTGTCTGATATTTTATTTCCGTCACAAGTACATACATCATACAGAGGTTTTTTTTTATTTTTGTTTTTATGGGGGGTGGTTTGAACAAACATCAATGTTTTTATAAATTTATTTTGGCAGTTTCAGTTTTCTTGAATTCGTCTGATGTTTTTTGTTTTGTTTTTTTTTTTCATATTTTGTTTTGGCTTTGTTTCCGAAATGTTATTCTATTTTACTTGAACTGTGATTGGTCTGCTTAAAGGAGTTGGTTTCTGCACTCGATGTTTTTTTTTTAAAGTATTTTAGTTGTTTTTTTTAATTGAAACGAAAAAAATAGAAAAAGAGAACGAAATAAAAAAGAAAGATAAAAACGAAGAAGAAGAAGAAGAGGAGTTACCTAATAAATGGGAGTTTATTATGAGTACCGTAATGATGAAGGCAATTTTCAAATTAATGTTTCTTTCCCCCCGGGCTGTACTTAGTTGACCTTTCCTGACACATGTGATATGTTTTTGTTGTTTTTGTTTTGCTTCTCAAAGGTCAATGGACAAAACTTCATCCGATAACAGCATCAGCAATATAGAATTGAATGAACAAATAAACATTGACCAGTGACGATGCGTCTTGTGTTTGTAACGGATTCGAACTATCCTTCCCTTTCCCCGAGGAATAGGGAGTGCCGAGAACAAATCATTATTTCTATTTCCTGTTTTCTGATCCCCTCGAGTTTACACTTTGTTTGTTATAGACAACACAGATATTTAAACAAAACAGTTTGGCAATTTTGTAAATAACAACGGGTTATTTAAAAAAAAAAAAAAAAATGATAAAAAAATTATCAGCATTTTCAACATTAATTATTCATTGAATAATCACAATCGCCCTTTTTATATTAACGAGATAGAAAGCAAAAACATAACCGGATGTGACGTCATAGTACGGGATGTTTCGTCACTCTAAAATCTAAACAGATAATGGTTAACTTTGAAAACAAGTTTAAAAGACTACGAAATCACTTTCAACTAAAACAAATGCTATTTTAACGTGGATTCTTCCGGATTAATATTTTAAATGATAAACAGATATAAATAATAAACAAAAATAATTAAAAATAATAAAAACCGTTTAAAAGCAGCAGCGACATGAATGTTGTAATTACGTATCAACTTTTGCTTTTTTTGTGTGTAAATCGCTTGCGACAAGGCATGAAGCCATTTGATGCAAACAGCTAACAAAAACAAAAGATGATTATCGCAAAGGAGATGCTTATTGACCTTAGTCTTGAAAAGACCAATGCTGTAGGTAGAAAGAAAACAGTGAGCAGAAAGAGAGTTCCAAAATTTTGCAATCCTTGTTAAGAAGCTACTGCAATAGAAAGAAATATTACAATGAGGTATTAAAACAACGAATTAATGGAGACCACTAGACCAACAGGTCCAACCGAGTTGGAACAAAGGAAGCAGCGAATATATCAGACAAATCTGAAGAACACATAAAATCTTCAATCCGTACTTTCTTTCAGGCAATCAGAGAATGCCAGCGTCCACTAAATGAAAGAGAGAGAAGCTTACGTCACAACGGAGTCGAGACGTCTTCGCGGTCCGAAAAGCTCTCAGCAGTAATTAAGACTCTTGACTGAACTCCTTTTAGGTTTCTGAATTTTTTAGTTCGACATGAAGATACCTGAATTCAACAAGATAGACCTGAAGAAGAAGATTCGAGATTACATTGGCCAAATAACACTCATGGAGAAAACAGTAGTCCGAATAGTTCAGATATGAATTTTTTTCGGTATTTTTTGTCTTTACTCGACGTACGTGATTAGGGTTAGAAATCGATATGCGAGATAGAATAAATATAATTATTTTTTTCTTTCTTTGTGCGTTCGGCTTACTCGTTCTTTTTTCCTTTTCTTTTATCGTCAGTTTTTTGTTTTTTGTTTGTTTTTGTGGGGGGTTTATGTTAACTTTAGATGCGATTCGGACGAATGCTAAAAGGCAAATATCTTTAATTGCTACCATTTTTTCTGTCTCCGCTTTCGTTGAGGCTCATTCTCTTCATCACTTCAAGCCAGTTGTCACTGGAATATGTGACCTGAAAATATTTTTCAACCAACAATATCGTTTCAAACTCCAAAACTGACAATTCTGCGTGAAATTCAACAAACCTATAAAACAGTGTCTTGGTGGAGAGAAATTCAGAGTTTTTCCAGGGACGCGCCTGCCTCGACTCTCGACATCAGCAACGCCCATTCTAGACGACTGAAAGGTTTTAATTGGTTTATCTCTGGTGACGTCAAAAAAGTATTTCCAATTTGTTGGTTGATAATAATAGCAGAAAAGGAACTTTGAAGTTTCGTATAAAATTTCTATGAAAGTAATTTTTTGATTATTTATTTATTTTTTTAGTTCTTCAAGAATTTAAAGAACTTTTACGAAAACAGGCGACCGTAGAAGCTTTTACGGAATGGTTAGATGTGGTTGTTGAACAAAAAGTCGTTAAGGTAACTTTCTTTTTTTATTATTATTTGCTTATTCTTTTAAATGATTTTTTTTCAATTGTCCAACTTTGTTTAGTTCAAGAAATATGCTGTAATAAAATGTGGAATTGGTTTCGACCCGTTTGGCTAACACTGTGTGTGAGAGAGAGAGAGAGAGAGAGAGAGAGAGAGAGAGAGAGAGAGAGAGAGAGAGAGAGAGAGAGATACAGACAGACAGACAGACAGACGGACAGAGACAGAGACAGAAACAGGGAGAGAAAAAGAGAGAGAGAAAAGGAGAGAGGGGGAATGTAACCCGTTTGGTCACTCATTAGGTTCAGATTAAATCGTGAAATTGAATCGTGAAAAAGTGAGTTTGCAAAGCCAGTTAAAGACAAATCCAAATAGTCTCTTCATGCTATCTCGTTCTCCCTCTTTTTTTTTCTTTCACTCTCTCTCTCTCGTTCTCTCTTTTTCTATTTATCTCGTCCTCTTGCCCTCTCTCTCTCTCACTCTCTCTCTCTCTCTCTGTCTTTCTATTTATCTCACGCTCTCGTTCACTCCCACACTCTATTTCTATCTATCTGTCTATCTATCTATCTATCTATATCTATATCTATCTATCTATCTATCTATCTATCTATCTATCTATCTATCTAGATAGATAGATAGATAGATAGATAGATAGATAGATAGATAGATAGCTGTCTATCTCTTCGGCTATATTTAAATAGTATTATTATTTGTAATTATATTCGTTTTTCTTTATAATGGAGAATTCCAATGTTTCTTCTCTTTATTACGTTCGATTGTTAACTAACAAAGAGAGTGACTGAAGCGAAAGTGATAGATACTGTTGTAAATACGAGTGGGTGTCAAACACCATGCAGTAAGGGAAAGAGTGAAAATGATTTTAAAAAATGAAAAATGCTTTAGTTTAGCCACAAAACAATCGGATTGGTCGAATTGTGCGTTCTGATTTACACATGCGCGTTGTCATTTGTTTTTTTTTTCTTAAATACGTTAAGGTGGTAATTTCATAATGGCGAGACATTTCTATACGCCAACATATGAAAAACAGAATTTATAGAATATTATTATGGCGGAAGCTCGTCTTCAATTTTAAGAAAAATAACTTCAAATTCTTTTGATGGGAACCTCTCCATACATTGCTTGTAATGAGCTAAAATAAAAATACTACTTTAAGGTCAAAAACAAACGCTAACTGCGGGATGGGTAGATTTTGACCTAGTAAACAGCAATTCTTCCTCCTTTGTCAGAAAAATCGTTCATGGAATGTGAGGACTAAAGGACAAAAAGAAAGAAACAATTGAATGTCGAGGACATAAAACAATACTGAAAAAAAAAATAAGACAAAAAAAAATTTTATAAAAAGCAAAAAATAACAAATAAAAGTTAATTAATAATATGTCCCTTTTCAAAACCAATATACAAATTAGTTCCACTTTCTACTCTCCTGCAATCGGATTCATTTTACTTTCATTGCAGACGTCATCCGATACCGGAAAGCTTTCTATTCTGACCGTTTCTTTCCTCGAATTGCTAGACATGGAATTCCCTCCCTGTAACCTGTTTCCGCGACTATACTAACATGCAAAAATTTAGTATGATTCCTCATTTAAAATATGCCTTAGTGGTAATTTGCCTTGTTTGGGTTGAATATGATTAAAAAAATAAAAATGTATGAGTTTCTAAATAATATCAATCAAATCAATGGCTGCAAATAGCATTGATTTATTCCCGATGCAAAAATATCAAAGAATCAAATTTATTAAAAATAAAAGGTGGGGGGGGGTAATTCATGAGAATAAATTTTTTACTGGTATAAAAAAGGGAGAGTATTTTATTTCAAAACATTTTTAATCCCCCACCCCACCCACAAAAGGAGGATGGACCTGTAAATTCACGCTTGTCCGTTCGTTCGTCTGTCCTCAATTTTCTCAATAACTACGCCTTGGAATTTTTTGAAATTTTACACAAACGTTAAACATGATACGAGTAAAAAAGTAACAGAACGGATTTTCCAGGAAAACTCCGCCCTCCCCCTCCTCTCCCTGGGTGTGCTTTTCGGATTAAAGTGGCTAAAATTGACACTTTTGTGCTTATTAAAAAAAATTGATGCCTTGGATTTTATAAAACTTTCTGAAAAGTTGAAACTGACTGATTTCTATACTTCGCGATAATTCTTGGGTGTGCCCCATGGGCTCTTTTAGGGTTAATAAAAACACTCCATTTTTTGAGACTATTTTACCATATTTGTCCAAAGTTTTGTGTGTATGTCTATTTAGCAGTTTTGCATGGTGCTGAACTCAAATTTAAATATGTTAAAACCTTGGGGACTTTCGGAGCTAAATGGAGGGTAGGCAAATGATGGCCTTCGTTATTTCTATTTTTTTTTTTTTTTTTTTTTTTTTTTTTGCATAGTGCAGAACTCAAATTTACATATGTTAAGGCCTAAAACTGCACTGTTTGTTCATTTTCACCAGGATTTGACGTGCCCTGGGGACTTTTGAGGCTAAATGGGGGGGGGAAATGCTTATGGAGGGGACGTAACAACAATGACTACTATTACTATTTGTAATTACTGCTATTACTACTACTATTACCAATCACTTATTAAAACTAGTAGTTGACACTTGCGTTATTACGTATTTAAATGAATGCTTTAAACTTTAGTTATGTGTAAATAATTATTCGTACATTTAATTAAACACATTCTTATTAATAATCAAGCAATGTTTAATCACGAAAAATTAAACAGATTATGTGGCAAAAGTATGCGACAATTCTGTATCGATGTTCTGTGCTTTGTAGATATTCAACGTAGCATTCAAATGTATCTAAGTATATTTCGAAACAATTCCACTAACACGTTTCTTTTTTTTTTTTTTTTTTTTTTCTTTGCAGCCCAGTAAGCAGAATGGTCGTTCTTTCAAGAAACGCGCCCAAGAATTCCTCCTAAAATGGTCCTTCTTTGGTGCTAGGGTTATGCACAACTTGACTCTCAGCAACGCACAGAGTTTTGGTGAGTTTCAGACCTTTTCCTAAATCAGAACCATGTAATGTATTTTGATCAAAATTAGAAGAAGGATTCTAGACATGAAGTTTAGTTCCATTATATCTTGATTTCAATTTACATAATTGGATATAAATGTGATGCAGAACTGTTTTCATCTGGTAATTAATTTTACCCGTCCTGGGACGGGTATTCTTCTAGTGATTTTATATGAAGATGCGAACAATAGCAAAGCATAATTTAATCGTGTGCAATCACTAAATATTTAACTTGAAAAATAAGCCTGTCAAATATAATCCACATTCTTTGTTGATATGAATTTGTTTTACGAGGATTGTCGAAAACGTTCAAGGGCTATGAAGACAGAAATGGTGCCATTAAAACGAGCGACTTTTTATGCTCCAGAATTTATTTTTCTACATAGTCATCACCATTCTCAAAGTACTTTTGCCAACCTCTTTTGATGACTCGGTCATAAAAGTCTGGAGCGTGCTGTGTCACTTACATCTCTGTCGCCACTCTGAAATCGACGAACCCATTTCTTAACTGTGCTGACATCAACTGCATCGGCTTCGTAAACGTTCAGGAGACGCCGTTGAATGTTGATCGGTTCAACTTTTTCTCTGTGGAGAAATTTAATGACGCATCTCTGCTTGTGACGCACATCCATAACAGGGCTTGCTTTCTTAGAGTCTCACATATAACATGCAATATGTGATCACAGTCTGAATATATGTTTTCATTAATGATAATCTGTAATATTGAGGAAAGTTGCCCGGGTGTATGTGTGTTTGTATATCTAGCTAAAAGTCAAAAATTACTAAACACAGATACAGAAAGTTGAGTTATTCTTGATTTCGATTCTGGATTGAGAATATATCAAATTTAGAACAAGTTATAGGGTGGAACACTAAAATTGTCGCCCAAGAAAAGACGACATCATTCCATTTCCGTTTGATGAGACTCGGTTTTCTTTTTCTTTTTTCTTTTTTCTTTTTTTTTGTTACATGTCATCTACGAGTTAGCCAGTTGTATACAAATTCCAAGAGTGATAGGAGCTTTCTATCATGTCTGAAAGTAAAACAATGTTCAGCGCGCGAGATTGGAGATGCGCCGCTGTACAACTCATGCTTATGACCAAGTTATGACAACAGGACCATTGCCAGCACCCTCAAAATGCATCACTGAATTGCCACGAATAACAGGGACATGGCCAGGGTGATGAAAATAAAGTTTCCGACCATGGTTATGGTCTTTGGTGTGGTTTCAAAAGAGAGCCACATCATGCCGGTTCACATCTTTGTAGTCGGCTTGAAAGTCAACATCAAAGTGTATCTGGATGTGCTGAAGAGTGTGGTGATCTCCTGGTGTAATCAGGAAGCCGTTGGCAGACCCTGGATGTGGCAGCAGGACATGGCTATGACCCAAAAGTTCAAAGAGACCCAGCGTTGGCTTACTGCCCCCCCTTCTCCCCCTGATGGACTGCTTCGTTTGGTCATACGTCGAGAACATCATCAACATGAACTCCCACAAGACCAAATCCAGCTCAGTATTCGCCATTTGCCCAGTATTCGCCGAGCTCGCGCTGTCACTTGTGGAAAAGGCATGCTCCCAGTTCCGGAACGTATCAAGGCGGTGATTGAGGCTGAAGGCGGCTACATTGAATAGATGTCAGCTCTACCACATAATAAAGTTACGTAAATTTTTTTTTTTTTTTAATAAAAGTTTTAAAATAAAGCTGTAGTGTTGTTTTCTTTAGGGCGACAATATTATCGTTCCATCCTGTATTCATTCTTTAGGGTCAACTGGTCCATGTTTTGTTGGATGAATCGACATTTTTGTACTAATTTGGAAGGAAAATATCGGCTTGTGGAATCTGTTATATAAAAGAAAGTTTTCTCATTCTCTCTCGATGTGTGTATGGGGGGGGGGCAGACAAAGAGAGATAAGTGAATAAGAAAGAAAGGGCTAGGGAGAAAAGATAGACTGATAAGGAGAGGTAAATTGATTGAAATTTTAATAGAAACAGGTTATTTTTTGCCCCGAGCAACGCCGGGTAGCCTTGCTCGTTTTTAATAAAATGAAGAGGAAAAGAACTTGACAATTAAGCGATTTCTAAGGAATGCTTTATTCTCGAACGCTAAACCCATACATAAAAATAAACGACAAAAATGCTTGTTCTTTTCAAGTACGTTTTTAAGTTTAAAAGAACATTTTTGTTGGTTTGTCATTCTTAAGTTTTTCTACAAAAAACTCAGCCAGTCCGTTGGTCTGTCGATCACGCATGTTCGGACTGGTTCACGAACAAATCTTATAACCTGATTTTTTTTTTTTTTTTCTCATGACTTAACACTTGACACGTGTTTTTCGTTCGATCCTCTTTTTCAGCCTCCGTCCATCTGATTCGGATGCTAATGGACGAATACGTTCTTTTGGCCGTCGAATCTCAGATGCATGATGAGAAGGATGCTGAATTGCAACTCATCTTGGATCGTCACATGAAAGCAGGTAATTCTTTTCAAAAACAGATTTTCATTTGGGCATTTTAATGACTATTACAAAATGTCGGTGGAAATTTCAAAATGAACAATTTTTATTATTTGATTGCTAATTATTATTTGATTGCTAATTTTTATTTGATAACTAATTATTATTTGATTGCTAATTGTTATTTGATAACTAATTATTATTTGATTGTTAATTGTTATTTGATAACTAATTATTATTTGATTGTTAATTATTATTTGATTGTTAATTATTATTCTCCATGTTCAGCTTTTTATTAGCACGATAATTTTCCATTGAAAAATTTCTAATTCCTTTTTGACCCTTCATCTATATTTATATTTATATGTGCTGTGCGTATATATATATATATATATATATATATATATATATATATATATATATATATATATATATATATATACATATATATATATATATAGTGCAGTATAATAATTCTCAAAGTTCCAAGTTTTTCAGTAGGTCGTTTATTACTTTTCGAAAGGTATCCATTACAATACTATTTTATACTGTCTAACAAGTCTGCAAAATTATGTCATCGCTGCATATTTAGTCACGTACTCTTCAGGTGTTTCCCTTAAAAAAAACTCATAAAAACACCATTTTGAATACCTTACATGATTCATGTAACCGACACACTCTGTCGTTCCGTTGTGTGTGTGTGTGTGTGTGTGTGTGTGTGTGTGTGTGTGTGTGTGTGTGTGTGTGTGTGTGTGTGTCCTATAGGCTGAATCATCACTATTCGTACTTCATCCTTGAATGTATGTTTTGTTTTTCTTTCTTACTGGCCTTTTTCCAGACGACAAAGGGGTCCGTCCGAATCTATCGTCGAACACACCAGGCACCTGTTTTTTGGCCAATCGCAATGTCAACACGCCGAAACACTTCTCATCGGTCAAACAAGAGCAGCGTTACTTGGACGTTTCGGCCCAAAGACTCGACCTTAACTACGACGGAATGCAGACGGTCGACCAACACGACCCCTACTCGATGTCCGATCATTTGAATCACCTGTCTGCTATGACGCAGGTAAGAGCTACTAGTTTCCTTTTTATTATGATTTTTTTACCGTACCGACGCTATTCTCCATTAATATATATATATATATATATATATATATATATATATATATATATATATATATATGTGTGTGTGTGTGTGTGTGTATATATATATATATATATATATATATATATGTATATATAGTAATTTATAAAATATACATGGCGATTAAGCTACACTGAATATTCCGCGTTTCATCCACTCTAGGACTCTTCAGGCTTATGCGCGAATTCTGTGGTTGTTTATCGTTTTTATACGCTAAAAGCGATAAACAACCACAGAATCGCCATATATATTTTATAAATTACTAACTAGCTCTACCTACGTATTGAGCACTTTTGAAGTAAATACTTAAAGTTTACGCATAAATCTATACTTTCGTATATTAATTTTACGTGAGTAAATATATATAAAGAAACGCGTTATAAAAATATTTTAAAATAAAAATATAATGAAAACCTTTAAAAAAAACCCACAATTGTTGATGGCTACACTCTTTTAAATATATATATATATATATATATATATATATATATATATATATATATATATATATACTAGCATGGGTGCCCGGCTTTGCCTGGGTCTCTGTCTGTGTATCTGTGTACATTTCCCTACGCAATAACTCTGTCAATTTTTAGTCTACAGACTCAAAATTTGATATACAGTGTACTGAGATTAGGGAAAATCTATGTGGTCGGTTTTTGGCCAGAAATTAGGCTGTTAAGGTGTCAAAGTTCAACGATTTGACCTTTAAAAACGCTGCCAAACTCCTCCGACAATTTTGGGTCTAAACACTTGAAATTTTAGATATAGGTTCCTTGTACATGGATCTAACTTAATAACTTGATTTTAGCCCAAAACAATAAATTTTAAGGGCTCATAATAGGGGTCAAAGTTAAAAAAAATTGACCGTTTTTTTTGTTTTGTTTTGTTTTTTGTTTTTTTGCTCAGCATACACCTCCAAACACCCGAGCAACGCCGGACACCCATGCTAGTATATCTATAAAAGTGAACTTGCCTTTCTGTCTGTCTGTGTGTCTGTGTACATTTCCCTACGCAATAACTCTGTCAATTTTCAGTCTACAGACTGGAAATTTGATATACAGGGTACTGAGATTTGGGAAAATTTATGTGATTGGTTTTCGGGTCAAAGTTCAACGATTTGACCTTTGAGAACTCTACCAAACTTCTCCGCTAATTTTGGGTCTAAACACTTGAAATTTTAGATATCGGTTCCTTTTACATGGATCTAATTAATAACTCGATTTGAGCCCAAAACAATAAATTTTAAGGGGTCATAATAGGGGTTAAAATTTAAAAAATTTACCGTTTTTTTGTTTTTATTTTCTTTTGTTTGTTTTTTCTTTCTTTGCTCAGCATACACCTCCAAACACCCGGGCAACGCCGGGCTGAAATGCTAGTATATATATATTAAAACGCCTTTGACCAGGTATCGACATTCTACAACAATACTTTAAGGAATTCAGGATATAAAGAATGCATAGAATATAACAAAAAACCCTTTAGTGAGAAAACTAAATTCAGTGATTACCCATAATATGACAATAAAACCTAACAACAACAAAACAAGCCAAAATGTTCCTAAAAATATCAATCTCCTCACTAAGGATACAGCCCCTACACAATCCCAAACCAAAAACAATTTAATAAGAATAGAAAAGTAAGGCGTAAAAAAGCCATTTGGTTCAATTCTCCTTTCAGCTCCAATGTAAAAACTAACATACCTAAAGAATTCTTCAGAATTGTTGAAAAATCCTTTAAATACCTGCGTAAGTATAGTACCATGTTAAACAAAAACTCCATAAAAAATATCATACTCTACAATGCCTAATCTAGCACATACAATAATTTCGACAAATAACAGGAAAATTAACCAAGCGCAGGACATCCCAGTTGACCCAATACCTAGTAACAAATATAACTGCCAAAATAAAAATGAATGCCCTCTCAATAACAATCATGTAAACTGTTTTACTGCAACTTCGCACTAAATATGCTAATACAATTTAAATGACGAGACAGTTCAAGTTTAGAGAAAGCCCAGGTTTAAAAGAAGTCCAAATGAGAGGAAGTCCAATTTTAGAGGAAGTTCAAATTAAAGGAGTTTTACTGTACTTGCAAGGTCATTCACACACACAAACAAAACTACATCATCATCATCATCATCATCATCATCATCATAAGTTTAATGTCTGTTTTACATGCATGTGTTCAGCAGATTTCAGAAACTAACCTATCTCTGGCCAAGTCTTCATTCACCTTCTTTCTCTCGATCCATACTTATCACTTCCATACATATTTCCCTTGGTTTTCTTCTGCCAACTCACTATACTTCATAAATTGCTTCACATCTACTAACCCATAACGCTTATTCATTCTTTTAACATGACCAAACTAACAAAGTCTCCTGTTCTACACACATTTCTCTGAAATGTTCAGATTTAATCTTCCTCTGAGGACACCAGATCTAAGCCTGTCTTCAAGAATTCTGGTGAAAGAACTGACCCACGAAATTATTGCCCCATTAGCCTCCTCCCGCTTTTCACCAAAATATTTGAGTCCTTAGTTAATCAAGCCCTAGTCCAGCACCTAACAGTTGCTAAACTCCTGACTGACAAACAATATGGATTCAGGCAATCCCGTTCAACAGAAGATATCTTAACTGTAGTCTCTGAACGTATATACCACTGGACAAAACAGGGGAGGGTAGAGCGGTAGCTCTTGATATATCTAAGGCTTTTGATAGGGTATGGCACGATGGTCTTCTAAAGAAAATTAGATCATATGGTATCACTGGAAGAATTCATAATGTAATTAAATCCTTCTT
Source organism: Euprymna scolopes (assembly GCF_053919585.1). Classification (NCBI taxonomy): domain Eukaryota; kingdom Metazoa; phylum Mollusca; class Cephalopoda; order Sepiida; family Sepiolidae; genus Euprymna; species Euprymna scolopes. The sequence goes on along the minus strand of NC_136486.1, from coordinate 176,544,325 downwards.
ATGTAAGAGAAAAATCCAAGTTGTTCTCGACGGTCGTACATCTAAACAATTTGACATAAATGTGGGAGTACCTCAGGAGTCTATCCTTGGACCTTTATTATTCCTGATATTCATAAATGACCTCCCTGATAAAATTGTTTCAGAGATGGGTATATTTGCCGATGACACCACTCTCTATAACAGGCATGAGAGGAAAACAAATGAACACATATCTAAAGAAATGGCAGAAACATTAGAAGATGACCTCCAATCTGTAGTGGAATGGGGAAAAAAATGGATGGTCATATTCAATGCTGCCAAGACTAAGCTTGTTTCCTTCAATAACTACAAGAAACCTTCTCTGCCACCAGTAGCAACAGCCAAGAACACATTACCTTAAAGTACTTCTTTTAAACTCCTCGATCTAACGTTTACAGGGAATATGAACTGGAATAGATATATTGAGAGCATTGCCAAGGCTGCTGCAAAGAAGGTGGGCTCTCTCTAACGTGCTAGAAAATTACTTACGCCTGAAAGTATTCTGTACCTCTATAAGGCTACCATTCGCCCATGTATGGAGTACTGTTGTCATATTTGGACTGGTGCATCTGCTGCTTGTCTTTCACTTCTGGACAAGGTTCAAAAGAGAGTCGCCAACCTGATACGTCCTGAACTGTCATCTAGGCTTAAGACTCTGTCCCATTGACGAAATGTTGTATCCCTCTGCCTGTTCTACAAATACTTTAATGGTGAATGCTCTGACGAACTGCAAACACTTGTACCTTCTCGACGTGACTACCCCCGACAAACCCGACAAGCAACTAAGTCCCACCCCTTTACAGTAGAGATCCCTAGATGCAAGAAAGCCTATTACTCCAATAGTTTCTTCCCCAGAACTGCAAATCTTTGGAACTCTCTTCCGTGATTCTGCTTTCCCAAATCTACTGTGATGTGTAATGTGAACAAACATCTTTCTACTCATCTCCCTTCATAATATCCCCGCAAATTATGTCCCTGATAGTAGCCCCCTACTTCAAAGTGGCACTGTGCCTTGTTTGGGGTGAAAATTGAATAAAAAAAATTTTTTTTAATTCACATTAAACATTAAGTCACGTATCATTTCTCTCCATGCAACACATGTCCGCAACCCTCACTAGTCAGGTTTCACTTCCATACATCATCATACTGCATGCATAGAACTGATAGATTCTTCCCTTGATCGACAATGGTAACACTCTGTTACTTAGTAATGATAAAAGTTTCAAGAACTTAATCAGTCCATTCCTAAATCTTAAATTAGCACCTGCTTCTCCCTGTGTTCCAATGCTATTCTCAAGCAAACAAAGCAGTTTATTTAATGTAGTTATCACGAAGTGTTATGTCAAGAAGTATCAAAAGTTCTTTTTTGATTTCAATTCAGGCGTAACTCGTTGACAATTCCATTTCACATATCAGGGGAAATAACTCCTGTTGTTGCGATATACAAATTCTAAAAAATTTATTTAAGAAATTTTTCATCTATTCAAAAAACAAATGCACCACATTCATACACCTGTATGAAATGGTATATATTAAACCAAATGATTGTGTTAATAACTGTGCAATAAAGTTTTTTTCAACTATTGCAATCACAGAAGAAGAACATAGGGACGGAATTTTAAAGTTTTGCAGTTCGAGAAAGAAACTATTTAGCTCTCTGCCACCGAAGGACAGTGAGAGCATGAATTTTTGCTGCTTGTCAGATTAATTAGGGGCATTTATATCAAGGAGGCACCAGTGCTACAAGTTTGTCAAAGCATAATTCATTAAAATACATGTTAAAAGCAATATGAGACCCTTTTTTGGATTGCGTCAAATAGAGAAAGATAGACTAGTGGTGGAGGCACTGGCCCAGATGTGGCAATAATATTCCATGTATGAGCAAATGGGGTTGATGTAGAAATAAAGGATGCTGCAGGTGTTTTCCTTGTATTGTAGACCAACCTTCTTTGCTGCAGATTTAGCAATATCTTCTATTTGTTCAAATTCATGTTACCTGTGAATGTTTAACTGCGAGGTTTGAAAGTTGAACTCTAAGGTGGGGTGCTATTAGTGGTTGAGAAGGTGGTTTCTTGTAATTGGAAGGAAAAGGAAAGGAGCTTAGACTTAGTAGCATTAAATGTTACCATATATTTACATCCCCATTGCACTCCAGACTGGAGGATATTTTCTAAGGTTTCAGACATTTCCTTGGATATGTGTACCTTCATGTTTCTCTCATGTCTATTATAGAGACTGGTGTCATCAGCAAATATACCCATCTCAGAAAAAATTTTATCAAGGAGGTTGTTTATGAAAATCAGGAGTAAAAAAATTCCTAGGATCGTCCCCCGAGGTACATCTATATTACAATCATGCTGTTTGAACATAGGGCCATCAAAGACAACTTGGATTCTTCTCCTGTCTAAAAGGAATCTGATTGTATTAAGAATTTGTCTGGTGATACTGTACGATTTAATTTTCATGTCAGATCTTGTAAAATACTTTTGATATATCAAGAGCCACCATTCTCTTTTTCCCACCTTGGTATTCATATTCATATTCGTCATTAGGATATAGCAGTCGAAAGGGTTTGTCCAGGTCAATACTACCAATCAGAAAGAAGTTTTGCATTTATAAGGTGAATGAATAGTGTTTGCTTGATTCATGATTCAAAGAGTGGAAAGAGATTAATGGGATGTTAATCTAGTGGGTCAGTTCTTTTGCCAAAATTCTTCAATACCAATATAACAGAAGCTATTTTCCAGCTATTAAGGAAGCAAAATTCGGCAAGACATTATTGTTATGCAGCATTTTGTTATTAGTATGGCAAATGGCAAGGATATATGCCTCCTACCCATCCAGCGCGGCCGTAGCTGAGATTGAACTCACTACATGAGTTTATTTTGTAATTCGAATCTTGTCGGTAGCTGAATACTTGAAACTTCACCAGGGCTATCAAGAGTATTTTTTATTGTGACACCATCACTAGATAGGGTGCCTATCACCCCATCTACTCTCAAGAGAAGGATAGACCGTGCCAGTTTCTCAATCTGGTATTTTACCTCGTGGTACATACAGCGCCTTGTTTTCCCAAATGGGCACCCATCTGCTACTGGCCAGGCTCAACGTTGCTTAACTTCGGTGATCTGGCAAGAATCAGTGTGTCAACGTGATTGTGCAGGTGTTTTATTTTTAATTTATTGTCATTTCACTCCAAACAAGGCACAGGGCCACTTAGTCGTGAGAGGCTACTAGTTGGGACCAGATTTGCAGAGAATCTATTTAGGGAGTTGGGCAGCAAGATGTCTGTTTATATTACACTTGAATTTCTGCTTGTCAGTACAGTCAAGGAAGCAGGGGCCCGGGAGGGAATTCCAAAGTGTAGCAATCCAAGGGAAAAAGCTATTCGAGTAGAAGACTTTACAGTATCAAAGGATCTCTACAGTGTAGGGGTGGGATTTTGCTGCTTGTCATGTTTGTCGAGGGTATTGTCATCGAGGGGGAATAATGCTTCAGAGTTCGTCAGAGTATTTGCCATTGAAATACTTGTAAAACAGGCGTAAGGATGCCACATTTTAACAATGAGACAAAGGTTGCAGTTTAGTTGATAGTTCATGACCTATTAGGTTGGCAACTCTTTTTTGAACCCTGTCTATGAGCAAGAGACTAGTGGCAGATGCATCAGCCCAGATATGGCAACAATACTCTGCGCATGGGCGAACCGTGGCCTTGTAGAGGTGCAGGATACTCTCAGGTGTGAGTAGCCTTTTAGCACGGTAGAGACGTGTTTAGGTTTTTTTATAACAGACTTGGATTCTGTTCACAAACAGAAATTTGGGAGGGAGTTAAAAGCGAATTGTTAGCAAGCAGTTCAACTTTCTCGATTACAGGTGACATCATGATTGTTGGATAGTGGGGGAACTGTTGATTGACCATTCTTCACTACACTGTTATAAATTTTGTAGACATTATATTTTCTAATTTCTGGAACTCAATGCATTTTCTGGTCATTTCGATGTAAATATATTCTCTTAACTGTGATAATTTCACTTTTAAAATGTTTTTTTGAGTTCTATAAACTTTTGTGTCTGACTTATGGCAGTCATATTGACTTATGGCAGTCATATTGACGGAACGCTTTGTGCTTTTTCACAATGACAGCTAATGGTTTTCCTTTTTATTTTATTTTTTTAGGCCATGAATGGTAGCGGTCAGATGGTTACCCCACCGATGTCCCCTCGCATTCCTGTACGGTCAAGCGTCATCAATCCTCCAGCAAATCACAATCCTTACTCAGGAACCACGCCACCAGCAGCTATGGCCACAGCACCACACGGTTATTCATATTATGGTAAGATCACTGAAATCTACACAGACATGATTTCTCATCTTAAAATGATGGGAAGGAGAGATGATGATTTTTCTGATATTGAACTTTTTTTTTAATTTAGATTATTTTCACGTTTCTTGGCTTCATCTTGAGTATTGTTAGAACTTTATTATACGCAATATTTATAAATTACCTTTCTGATAAAATTGTCTCCGAGATGGGTATATTTGCTGATGACACCATGCTCTACAACAGACATGAGGGAAAAAACAATGAACATATATCTAAGAAAATGGTTGAAACCTTAGAGGAAGAAATTCAGTCTGTAGTGGAATGGGGACATAATTGGATGGTAATATTCAATGCTACTAAGACTAAGCTTAACAATTACAAGAAACCTTCTCAACCACTGATAGCCATGGCTGATAATACACTACCTGAAAGCTCTTCATTCAAACTCTTCTGCTTAACATTCACAGGCAACATAAATTGGAACAAATACATTGAATACATTGCCAATGTTGCTGCAAAGAAAGTGGACTCTAGAAAATTACTCATCCCTGAGAGTATTCTACATTTCTACAAAACCATCATTCGTTCATTCATGGAATATTGTTTCTAGTCTCTAGTCTGTCACTAGTCTCTCACTCTTAGACAAGGTCCAAAAAAGAGTTCCCAACCTAATAAGTCCCACACTATCAACCAAACTCCAACCTCTGTCCCATCGGCAAAAATCGGTTGAGTTCCTGTACCTTTTTTACAAGTATTTTATCTGAATGTGCTCCAACAAACTCAAAGTACTTGTACCCTCTCAACATAAGTATCCTCAACTAACCCTAGTTGCCGGAAAGCCTTCTACTCTAATAGTTTCTTCTCCCAAACTGCAAGACTTTGGAATTCCTTCCCTGGTCCCTGTCTCCCAAGCGTTATGGATATGTAGAAGTTCAAGTGTAGTGTGAGCAGACATCTCGTTGCTCAGCTCCCAAATAATAGCCCTTACGTCAAGTTGCACTGCACCTTGTTTGAGGGAGGTGAAAAAACAGTAAGAAAAAAATTACTATGATACAGCATCTTACAAAAAGCTTCAATTCCAATGCTACAGAACCCCACCTGCTTTCTTTGTCTTAATGAAACATTTCCTATTATTAAATTCCCATTTAAAGATTAGTTGTTGAATCAAAGATATGAATTAGGTATTAATTGTAGGCACTTCAAACAATTTACTCTGGACACACATTATAATAACCTAATTAATTCACCATAAGATGGGATACTGATTTCTAATGTAAATTTGTTAATCTATTAAATGTATATTTAAGATTGAATAAGGTGAAATAACTTTTAGTTGGGAGTTGAACTAAGAAATCTAATAATCTGCATATGAATTTTTCTGATGTTTATATAACTTTACTTTTAAATAATAGGATAGACTAGATTTTCAAGTTTTGGTTGTGCAACCAATCTAGGAGAAGGAAAACTCAGAAGTAACAGTAGTTGTTCTCTTCTTATCTTGACATTGTTTTTGCTTGTCTTGGACTTCTCCTTGTCATTCGACTTAACCAATGCCAATCCAGGAAAATTGTGACCAGGAATCACTGGCTATAGATTCCTTGCAAAATTACCTTACTGAGGGTTTCCATTGTTGCATAAACCAGAAAAATGCATAAAACAGGTGAACTTTCTGTTCATTAAAACATGACGAAGTTAATGAGAAAATTTAAGAAACAAATTAACTGGTTCAATTTTTTTTTATAAAAAAAATTGAACCAGACAAGCATCAAACAACTCAATCTAAGAAACTAAAAATTTTTTTTTTTTTTTTTTTAAATACTTCAAAATCAAAAATAAACCAATGATAAGTATTTAATAATGTTGTTTTATGTGTTTTTGGACAAACGGATTCTATTCTTAACTTTGACAAATCATAAATTAATAAAATAAATAAACATTTATGAATCGAATTGACTTAAATCCTATGCATTTCAACAGTTAATCGCATTTTTATCTTTTGCAGGCAACCACCATGATCCTGCATACAATTCTTTGAACACATCGTCCTACAACTATAACAGTAATCCATATTGCGCAAACTCAAGTTTTCGGCCATCACAAAGCCAATACACAACGACTGACAACAGTCCTTATGCAAGCAAATCTTCAGACATGCTAGACATTGGTTATCCTTACCAGCAAGATCATTTAAGCCAGTCACAACAACAACAGCAGCAACACCATCATCATCACCAGCATCAGCAGCAGTATGCATGCGTAGATAATTATTACAGTTCTTCAAACATTTCTCCCTATGCGAATATGTCGACAAACCAGGGTGGGTATCCACCTTCTCCAATGCATAATCAAACCGGAAGTGCGTTTAATGTTGTCCAGATCAATCCGAATTATTCTCAGCAACCTTCATATCAGACTTCTGGTCAGTCACTCAAATATATTTTTTTGTTGTTGGTGGTGGTTGTTTTTTAACATATTTTTTTTTTTTGTTTTTCAGTATGATTTAATTTGATATTAAAAACAAACTCTGTGTTGTTGTTTTTTTTTTTTGTTTTTTGTCTTAAGCATTTGAAATAAGATATAGTTTGCATTTTGTTTTGTTTTTAAATAATTATGCACAATATTTGAAAATTATTATTCGTGTTTGAACAAATTGTTAACAAATTGTTCATAAACATTTTTTGAGAACTGGTAACTTTTAGAGATGGTGATATTTATTCAACCTTTTGAAAAAAGGGGAGGGTGCATTTATTCACTGGTAAATGCTGAACTAGGATTTTGCATTTTGTTTTTCCATCTTGTTTTAAGGGACAGTTAGAAACGCATTATGTTCACACATGTTCAGGTGACTTTATTGGTGACGTCATCAATACAATACTACCACCAGGCTGAAACGTTGTGAGGCCAATTCAAAATCTGGTTTAGGATGGTGAGGCAGGATGCCGAATTGATTCACTTTTATGAAGTCTAAAACAGCGAATTGCTTGCACTTATAATGCAAGCAACCTTCGGTCGCTGTGCCTGGTCAGCCAGTATTCAGGACAATGCCACAACCATGGCCATTATGTTCGCTTTTAAATTTTACATGTGAATGCACTTATATTTAATGTGCACTTCTCTGTATATCTTTGTTTTTAGGAACAGACATGGACACAAAACAGATGTTTTACTTTATATATACAGTTAAGCACATTTTTGTGTATTTTAATCTCTGATGTGAATCCACAAGAAATTTTTCCTCTCATAATGATTTAATATTCTTTTATACTTTTAATAGTTTTAACAATGTTAATGTAAGAATATATATTAAGTTAAAATATATTAATTATGCATATTAAGTTAAACTATATTAATTATAGAAGAAATTTCTCAGCAAAAATATCTAAAAATATTTCCAATTAAATCATTTTTGTATTATGCTTGCACAAATATTGAATTTTTCAAACGATTTTACCATAGTGAACTTTATGGATGTGTGCATGATTTTGAACTGCAAAGAATTCACCTTTCAGCCTAGAATACACGTTCAAAAAACACAAAGTTAATTCTGGAATACACATTCAAAAAACACAAAGTTAATTCTGGAATACACATTCAAAAAACACAAAGTTAATTCTGGGATATACTTTTCATGCAATCATTTTAGAATTAATTTTCAATTTATGTGCTAATAAGCAAAATTTATAATTACCTATATTTATTTTGCTAAAAACATTTCCTCTGATGAGGTGAGCCATTCATTGAAAATCCATGAATCAAAGAAAAAAATTTAATTTTTTGTATTTCTTGTCAAACAATAAATTTGTTGTAATTCTACATGATTTAATTCAGAATTTCCATTTATTAATTATTATAATTATTAAAAGTTTTGGTACTCTTTTGTTAAACAATACATTTCGATGTAACTCTTGATAATTTTAATCAGAATTTCCACTTATATTATTGCTCTATCTCACATATCGAGCTTTCTTTATCTGCCGGAGATCATCTTATAAATATGAATACTAATATTTATTTGGACTTTATGTTTACAGTATTATATAATCTGTAATCCTATGGCATTTCAGCATTTCATTTCAATTTTATATATATATATATATATATATATATATATATATATATATTGACTTAATTGTACAGACGTTCAGAAAAACATTGGTACCGTCGGTTTCAAGCCCAACATAAAGGGGACCAGTTAATGGTAAATCGTAAATAATGTTAGGCTGCCTTGACAGAGTACAAAATAAACTTCGTGGCTTAGTGGGGGATGCCCTTTTCTCTACCCTGCAACCTCTCTCCCACAGAAGAGACGTTGCAAGCCTATCCTTGTTTTATCGTTATTTCCATGGCAGGTGCTCGTCTGAACTCCAATCTCTGGTCCCCCCTCGCCAATCTTTCACGAAAAACACCCGTCTAGCTGAATCCACTGTGAAAAATTTCCCTCACTCTTTATCTGTGCCTAAATCAAAACGTGGATTCCATGAACAAAGCTTCTTTCTTAGAAGTGCACGCCTGTGGAACTCTGTTCCGTCTGCCTGCTTCCCACCGGACTACAACTTGGATGTCTTCAAGTCTAATGTTTACAAATTCCTAATGAACCGCCCCCTTAAGTAAACACTTCATCAAATCTCCACACTAACGTAATGTACTTGCAATAACCCTTATCCCTGAGTGGCTTCTGGGCCTTGATAAGTGGTGATCACTGTGTAAAAAAAAAAAAAAAAAGGCTCTCGTCAGCCATGTTGTTTCTGTCTGGGAAAAAGAAATTTCAGGCCCGCATTTATTTTTTTTATAATGATGTTCATTTTTATTTAACTATAGCTTATTCCTATCTCTGTGTATTTTATTTTATTCTAACATGAATTTTCTAATTTTTTAATTTTATTTAATGCATTTTTCATTACAAACAATATAATTATAAACAATAAATGTGGGCCTATTTTTTCCTCAGACAGAAACAACATGACTGACGAGAGCCTAACATTATTTACGATTTACCATTAACTGGTCCCATTTATGTTGGGCTTGAAACCGACGGTACCGATGTTTTTCTGAACTTTTGTACAATTAAATAAATAAATAAACATTAAGCTCTTATATCGAAAAAGTTTTTCTTTGTAATCGAGCACTTTGTTGGAATTCTTTCCCATAAAAACAGTAAACAAATATATATATTTATATATATATAAAAAGATATATATTAATTTTATTTATACAAACATTAATGGCTACATATGTGCATACATGTTTCTGTAATCACCCACGTCGGGGGATTACGTCTTCAGGCCAAGAACCACCTTCAAAAGTGACATTTCCACCAAATACATTTTTCTATTTCGTTTATCAAGTTAAAAATACAACCTGGGTGGGAGTCAAAAAAAACAAAAACGGTAAAAGGATGAGTGAGGTCTATGAAGATGATAAACATCTTTTTTCTTTTCCCCCTCCCCCATCTAACTTAACTTTTGGCTTTTTATGGCATAGGGTACTTGAGAGTTTCGTTTTCTTGTCTTAGAGTCTGTAAGTTAATAACCTTAGCTATGGTCAACCAAGTACTGACCGGTGTCTTTTTAATCTACCTCCACCCACACATACACGCAACACACACATAACACATCCATACACAGACACTGCCAACACACACAGTATACACACATTAATCCATATATTCAAAAGCGAATCCATGCTAGACACTTTTTGTTTTATTTACTGAAACTAGACAATGATTCTGAAACTACGTAGAAGATAAAGTAAAAGTTACATTAAGGTAAATAAAAAATATAAATAAATAAAAATAAAAATAAAAATAAAAATAAAATACATAAGTAAATAAATAAATAAATAAAAATAAATAAAAAATAAAAAATATATAAAAAATACAATAAAAAATTAAAAAAATAAAAAATAAGATAAATAAGAATAAAAATAAAATTAAATTAAAACAAATAAACCAACAAAATGTGAATAAATATAAACCCGAAAGTTATCTAAACCCCACATGTACCTATATGCGTGTATCAATACACTTATAAATGTCTAACATTTATCTACACCCGCGCATATATACACACACACACATTTCAGACATACAGAGACAAATAATAGTATTTTTCTTTACTTATGTAGCGTGGTAACATCTTCGTATATGCAATATTATGCTACCCGACTACAGACGGGTGTATATATATATATATATATATATATATATATATATATATATATACATACATACACATATATACACAAACACACACATACATACATACATACATAAATACATACATATATATATACATATACACATACATACATATAAACACACACACAACAGACATACATATACATATCCACACATACATACATATATAACATATATATAAACAACATTCGGACATCCATACATTTTTGTAATCTATATTGTTACAACAATTCTATACGAGGCAGCCTATTCTAATAGTTCAGAAATATACGTGTGTATACATATATCTACATACAATAGACACAGAGACACATCCACATACAAACATACACACAGATACATAGATACAGATATATATATATATATATAAACATACAAACATACATGCATACGTAAAATACACTTATATATCCAAAGTCACACAAATATAGACATATATACATGCATACATGTACCGTGCCACCAAATGATACATCTAAAGTAGAAACAGACATGAATACACCTACTATATAAATTCACTTTTTCTATCAAATTCCACACGTCTAGTTATGTTTCATGGCCCCATACGCTTGTTACACTTTCCTAAGTTGTAGGTTTTTACCGTAAAAATTGACACTACGTAAAAATTTATATTGAATTCAGCATGAAGTTCATAGGGTTATCCTCATATTTAACAAAGATTCTTTCGATGGTAAGGCAGGTATACATAAGATGTATCACGACACAATAATAATATATAATAACATATGGCAGAAATCAGAGTATTTAGGTTATACAAACCTAGTATATAAGCTTAT